>NC_046154.1:253613115-253895615 GCF_011064425.1 Rattus rattus
TGATAGTACTGGGAAAATTCCTGGCACCGAGTTGAGCTATGCCACACACTTGTGATTCAAGAGTGTCACCCGCTCACAGCTGCTCGGCAATTGGCCTCTACCAATGATTTGCTGTGGCGTGTCTGTGTGTGTATGTGTGTTCATGAATGTGTGTGTGTGTCTATGCTGTGTTTGTGTGTGTGTGTTGTGTTTGTGTGTGTCCATGTGTGTGTGTCTGTGTGTGTCTGTATGTGTATGTGTTTGTGTGTGTGTCTGTGTGTGTATGTATGTTTATGTGTTTGTATGTATGTCTGTGTGTGTCCGAGTGTGTCTCTCTCTGTGTGTGTCTGTATGTATGTTGTGTGAGTGTGTATGAGTATGTGTGTGTCTGTGTGTGTGTCTGTGTATGAGTGTGTGTGTGTCTGTGTGTGCCTGTGTGTTGTGTTTGTATGTATGTGTCTGTGTGTGTGTTGTGTGTGTATGTGTCAGTGTGTCTGTGTGTCCATGTGTGTCTGTGTGTGTCTGTGTTGTGTGTGTGTGTGTGTGTGTGTATGTTGTGTGTTGTATGTGTTTGTGGTTGTGTGTGTGTGTTGGGGTGTGTTGTTGTTGTGTGTGTGGTGTGTGTGTTGTGTGTGTGTGTGTGTGTGTGTGTGTGTGTGTTGTGTGTGTGTGTCTGTGTGTCCATGTGTGTCTGTGTGTGTCTGTGTGTGTGTGTGTGTGTGTGTCTGTGTGTACCTGTGGGTGTCTGTGTTGTGTGTGTCTGTGTGTGTCTGTGTTGTGGGTGTATGTGTGTTGTGTGTGTATGTGTGTGTTGTGTGTGTGTCTGTGTGCGTGTGTGTGTCTGTGTGTCTGTGTGTGTGTGTGTGTGTGTGTGTGTGTGTCTGTGTGTGTCTGGGGAGGAAACGCTGACACTGGGGATGAAGCCCAATCCCTTCAGTCAGGCTGCACTTTTAGCCATGGTTGTGCTGTGCTTGTCTGGGTATTCATTTTCCCAATCAAGACGCATTCTAATTGGTTTTGAAATCAGGCCTGTTTACTCTTCATAAATGTGTTTCTTAGAGTTCTTTTTTGCATCAGCAGATGAAAAGGGCTCAAACCAGCTGTGTCACCTAGACAAACTATTTCAAGGTTAAGGATAGCGCTTTCAGACCCAGGGGGAGCTTAGCATGCAGGGTGCCCTGGACTAAACCCCTAGCAGTCCCTCCAGAATTCAGGCTTCCATCAAAATACACATTTGTGTTTAAAACTTGTTGTTACAAGCCAGAGAGATGGCTCAGTGGTTAAGGGCACTGGCTGCTCTGTCAGAGGACCCAGGCATGATCTGCAGCACCCACATGGCGGCTCACAACCATCTGTAACTCTTCTTTCCAGGAGTTGAGTGCCCTCTTCTGATCTCTGAGGACATCAAGCATACATGTAGTACACAGACATACATGCATACAAAATGCCCTTACACATAAATAAATATTTTAAAAAATTATTATTGGGGGTGCACACGTGTCAGTCTTTAGAGGTCAAAGGGAACTTTTCAGGGTTCTGGAGGTCAGTCTTTACCTGCTGGGCCATCTGGCAACCACACACACACACACACACACACACACACACACACACACCTATCTCGAATGTCTCTGTGAAATTCACAAACACATAGGTTCTTCCCTCCCTTTCTCCTTTTCTTCCTCCCTCCCCTTCCCTCTCCCTATATCTGTGAGTGAGGCTGTCTGTCTGTCTACAGGGTAATGGCCTGGAGCCTTCAGTGATTCTCCTGCCTCAGATTGCTGTTGTGCAGGTGTGACCTACCATCCTTGGATCCCCCATGGCAGGTCCTGTTGGACCTGTTGGAGTTGGTCACTGCTGGAGACACATGTAAAGCTTGCAGGACACACTCACCGAGCCTCAGGGCTGGCTAGACCATCGATCTGCTTGGCTGTCCACTGCCTCCAGGGGTTCGACAACAGACTGCCACTCCTGAGACAACAGGCTTTGTGGATGGAGCAGCTGCAGGTCCTCAGCCTGTTCAGTGAGGGACAGCCACTATTGGACTACCCAGCCTATGCCATGTAAGCCAATCTAGTGTCTCCCCTTTTGATGTGTATCTATGCTGCTGGTTCTGGCACCTGTGGAGAACCTGAGCTAACACACCAGGCAAGGGCTCGGCCATTGAGCCACACCACAGCCCCTGCACTGAATCTTGGAGAGCCTCCTTCTCACCTCCATGAGGCAGACCAGGAAATGAGGCTATCTTGGGGGTTATCTTTCCCCAGTGCCATCCTGCAGGTTAGCATTCCTCTTTCTTTTTGTTTGTTTGTTTGTTTGTTTTTGAGACATTTTCTCTGTATAGCCCTGGCTGTCCTGTAACTAGCTCTGTAGACCAGGCTAGCCTTGAACTCACAGAGATCCACCACCTTCTGCCTTTTCGAGTGCTAGGATTTAATGTGTACCACCACTGCTCACATGTTCCTATTTCTAACCTCTGGGACAAACACATGGAAAGCTTGTGTGGCACAGGAAGCTCAGATGACCTCCATGAAGAGAAACTTCATGAGTAGTTTCTCTGTACCCAGCCCTGTGTATGGTCATCTGTGTAGATGGCCACGTGGCTTTGCTTGGGTCTCCCATTTATCACTGTGAAGATAAATGCTGTACCAGGCTGCCCTAGGCTGCCCTCATAGGCCCTGCTCTAGACCACACTTGCCTCCAGTGGTGGTTTCCTAGGTGCTTTGGTTGCCTGACCTTCAGCAGTCCAGAGTAAGCTTACACCCCAAAACTCAGCACCCCTCAATTCTCTCCACAACCATTCATCATCCCCCCTTCCACCAAAACACTGTTCTCAAGATAGGTGGGAGGGGAGAGCAGAGCCTCTCATTTTGCAGGCAAGTGATATGTATGGAGCAGGAGAAGGGCAAACAAATTCAGACTACGTGAGAGTATTTATCAGGCAGGGCAAAAGCACTTGTCTTTTTCACTTTCTTTATTGTTGGAGGGGGTTCTGAGAGTCAGGGAGGCACAATTAAAGGAGCCTGCTTGTAGATCCTTTAAAAGCCAGGGGAGAGTCTCTTCAGGGATTGCCACAGAAGACCATGTGCCAAGTTAGTCACTCATTGCTCACCTATAAAATATTCAAAAGCATGAAGTGTATTCGCGGCTTCAATTGCCTGGTTTGCAATAGGAAAATGCAGAGGGCTTTGCTGCTAAATGCAAATGTGGGCTGTCTCCGCACGGATGCTTCTAGAGTCGTTTGCATGAGAGGCTGTTGGTCTCTACCACTCGCTCCTAGGAGTCCCCCCACAGCTCGCTCACGGGGAGAGTGCTGAGGCAGTTTGAAGATCCCAGGCTGTCTTGGTTGTCTTCTCATGCACTTAGCCTTTCCAGTGAAAAATCACAGACGGCTCTCCTGCCAAATCGCTAAATTAGCAAACAGATTAAATAACATGGCTCCGAACGCCAAGTTTAGAGGTTCTGATTACAGGAGGCTCCGGAACGCCACCCCGAGGTGCAGAGAGATTGCTTCCACGGTGTAATCTGGGGAGTCAAGCATTTTCCTCATCAGCAAATCCATTGGCTCTGCCTGTCCCCTCTCGACACACTTCTCATGCTGCCAAAATTGCTTGGAGGCTTGGAGGTAAGAGATGTGAACATCTCAGGGTGTCGGATTTCCACCACTAGAGGTTCCTTCCCTCTCCCCAAACCTTTAAAAGCTGTTTGTATAAAATGCATATATTTTTGGAACATTTTAGTCACAGGAAACAGAAACACGATGAACTTCGAAGGTGTGGTGGGGTGTGATGGTTTGGATGTGCAGTCTTCCTACATTAATGGTGATCCTTAAGCCCCCTCCCATGGGCCTAGAGAGATGGCTCAGTGGTTAAGAGCACTGACTGCTCTTCCAGAGGTCCTGAGTTCAATTCCCAGCCACCACATGGTGGCTCACAACCATCTGTAGTGGGATCTGATGCCCTCTTCTGGTGTGACTGAAGACAGCTACAGTGTACTTATATATAATAAATGAATAAATCTTAAAAAAAAAAAAAAAGGAAAGAAGAAAAAAAGAAATGCCAACAGTGGGACATACCTGGGTGACTTCTCCCTTGTGTGTATACACCTGTGAGATTCTCTCCTGGGCCGGGCTAGGGAATGTGTGTCCAGCAGAACTCACTGGCGCTCCCACCCGCACCCCACCCTCACCCCCATGCCCTGTCACCACCTTAGTGGAGAATGGAGATAACCTGCTTTTACCTGCTAGTGCGGTGTTCATGCAGGCAGAGCTCTTTTGTGTGCACTTAGCTTCTTGTTGTCTATCAGGATACAAATGTGGCCTGATGTAAGAAGTAGGGCTCCACCCCTGTGGACTCTCACCCTCTGGAACCGTAAGCCCAGATAAACTCTTTTCTAAGTTGCTTTGGTCATGCTGTTTTTTTTAAAGCAACAGAAAAGCAGCTAATATATCCTGTCACTGAGCCCTGGCCTCAGCCCAGTCTTGGCATATTGTTCAGTGATACAGCACGGTGTGCAAACATTGGCTGGCTGCCCATCCCCCCTGACCTCCAATCGCTATGAGTTCTGCTTATGCTGAAGTTTGGGGCCGGGTGAGAGGTGCTAGTGTTTGAAACATCCTGGGATTCCTCTTCTTATAGCCAAGCTCTCTTCTGACCCCAGAGAGAGCACTCCAGACCGTGGGCCATCTGTGTGTATTGCTCTGCGACTCTGGGTTTATGGGGAAGGTATCAGGAAGGTAGGTAGCTGAGGTTTGGTAGAGACCACACAGTGTGGAGCCCAGCGCGGGGCCACTGTGCAGTCAGAGCTCCGAAAGTGTGTGTTCCTGTCCTTCGCTCCGCTTATGGATAGGGACCCGGCATCTCTGGAAACCACAGATCAAAAGCCAGTCAAGTGGATTCTATGACAGGAGCAGCGGTGCCTAACCCGATTTTCCTAATTATCCTCTAAATGGGGTGCATCCTCGGAGCCACGCGGGCTGTGCGTGCTGCATACTAAGAAGCCGAAGATCGTGTCTGCGGAGGTGGGAGCGAGGTCCTTATTTCTGCTTCCCTTTAGGTCCTCTCTTTAGGCAAGATTAGTGTTTATGTGGGCTGAAGTCTGGCATTTTGGAAAGTCTTGGGCCACACCACACAGATAGACAAACCAGCCGGGAGGGAGAGCTTGAGGGTCAAGAGGGGGAAGTTAGGCCAACACTTTTCCTTTCTCTCTATAAAGAAAATGCAGATTAAACTCTAGCCATCAAAGTGTGCATGTGCGTGTGTGTGTGTGTGTGTGTGCACTTGTGTGTGGAACATGTGTGTGTGCATGTACATGTGGAGGCCAGAGAACCTCAGGTACCATTCCTCAGGGCCCCATCCATCTTTTAAAACATTTAATTTTTTTCTTTACACACACACACACACACACACACACACACCCCGCCTTACAAGGTTGTAAGCTGCCTTGTGGATGCTGGGAACCAACTTAGGTCTTCTGCAAGGTGCTCTTTTTTGGTAAAGTTGTTGTTTTTGTTTTTGTTTTTGTTTTGTGTTTTGAGACAGGGTTTCTCTGTTTAGCTCCGTCTGTCCTTGAACTCACTCTGTAGCCCAGGCTGGCCTTGAACTCGTAGAGATCCATCTGCCTCTGCCTTCCACGTGCTGGGATGAAAGGGATACAGCAAGTGCTCTTAACCACTGCACTGTCTCTGTAGCCCATCCGTCTGTCTATTTTGTTTGTTAAAGGAGGGTCTCCCACTGGGACGAGGGCTTGCTGATTCATCTAGACAGGCTGGGCAGTGAGCCTCTAGGGCTGGAGTGTCTTTGCCTCCTCAGGGCTGGGATTACAAATGTGCACCTCCACACACAGCTTTGGATACGGATGTGGCGGGCGGGGGAGTTGAACTCAGGTCCTCATGTTCCTGGAGCAAGCCATCTCCTCAGCCTCCAAGGCTGCTTTCTAATGCTGTCAGTGGCATTTATGGGCTGAAAATCCATTTTTAACCATTGCAGGACTCTCAAATCATCTTCCAAACTGCACTGACTAGAACACCACCTTATCCTGTGCAAGCGGTGCATGAAGAATTGGGTGAGCGCACAGCTCTCAGCCTGAGGCCAGGAAAGGCGTCCCTCACCAGGGAAGGATACTACAAACTTCACCAAGAAGCAGGTATTACAGACTTGCCTTTAACATTGGATTCTGGTTTCTGCAACTCAGATGCAACTCAAACTCTGGTTTCTACTGTCCTGTATAGCGTGTGTCAGTTTTCCTGACAACAAATACCCCTGTCTGTGGCTTCTCTTCTTGAAACACAGGGGCCCCTGTCAGGAGCTGGGAGTCTGAAGCTCCTTTGTGATGTATGGCATTTTAAAAATCAGGAGTAGGGTTGGAGAGATGGCTTAGCTGCTGAGAGTGCATACTGCTTCTCTTAGTTACTTTTCTATTGCTAGAACAAAACACTACGACCAAGGCAACATATTTATTATCTATCTATCTATCTATCTATCTATCTATCTATCTATCTATCTATCTATCATCTATCTATCTATCTTATATGTGCATTGGTGTTTTGCCTGCATGTATGTCTGTGTGAGGGTGTTGGGGTCCCCTAGAACTGGAGTTACAGACAGCTGTGAGCTATCATGTGGATGCTGGGAATTGAACCTGGGTCCTCTGGAAGAGCAGCCAATGCACTTAACTGCTGAGCCATTTCTGACTAAGGCAACTTATAAAAGAAAACATAATTTAGGGCTTATAGTTCAGAGGAGAATGGCAGCATACAGACAGGCATGATGTCCAGGCATCTGATTTGCAAGCATGAGACAGACACAGAGAGAGACAGAGAGAAAGACAGAGAGACAGAGAGAGACAGAGAGAGACAGAGAGAGAGAGAGAGAGAAAATAGGAGGAGGAGAAGAGGAAGAGGAGAAGGAGGAGGAGGAAGACAACCAAGTGGAATGGCATGGGAGTTCAAAGTCAGATTCTAGTGATACACTTCTTTTAACAAGGCCACACCTCCTCATCCTTCCCAAACAGTTCCAACTGAGGTCCAAGCATTCAAATATGTGAGTCCCGTGGGGGCCATTTTTATTTGAACCACCATGCTGTTGTTGTAGAGACCTGAGTTTGGTTCCCAGTACTCACACCAGCGATAACTCCAGCTGCGGGCAATCCATACTCCTGGGTTCTGAGGCACCTGCACACATGTGTACAAGCCTACACAGACACTCACACATAGATTTAATTAAGAGTAAAGTAGGGGTTGGGGATTTAGCTCGGTGGTAGAGCGCTTGCCTAGGAAGCGCAAGGCCCTGGGTTCGATCCCCAGCTCCAAAAAAAAAAAACAAAAAAAAAAAAAAAAAAGAGTAAAGTAAATCTTTTTTAAAAGGCAGGATTTGATTTGCCTCTACAGTATTCAGAGTAGAAACTAACAAAGGAATTTGAGACTTCTGTGTGCTTGCTGGTCTCGGATAAAATAGTCACATCAATTTCTGAGTCAATACCTCCCCACCCCCGCCCTGTGCCCACAGCCCCACAGGTGCCCAGGACAGCATCTGATGCCTGAGTTCAGTACCTTGGCTGTACCCTACCAGGATCAAGACAGCTCTCTTCCATTTTCTTTCTGGTTCCCAGTTCTTTCTCCTTTGTTCCGTCCTGGTCAGTGATCCTCCCTCTGGAGTTCTGGGGCCTCCCAAAACAGCATGCATGTCTTGTGGGAGCTGCTCTAGTGGATTCCTAGAAGCCGTGGGAGCTGGGGATACATGGAGGCTTGCTTCCAGCTCTCAATCCCAAAGTCTCTGTCCTGATCATGTGTGTCCCCATTTCACAGGTAACTCCATTTTGATCGTTCAGTGTCCTCCCAGCTTGTTAGCAACATCCAAATTCTATCTTGAGATGGAGAAGCTTTCAAGACCTTCCTGTCCCTAACCCTGACATACATTCTGCAGGGGTTTGCCAATGTTCTCTGAAGTTCCCTTCTCCCTGTCCCCCTTCCCTCTGACATGCCCTTGTCATCTATTTAGTTGCTTTTCCTGTTACAAATGCACCTTAAGGAAGGATTCATTTTGGCTTGCAATTTGAGGGTGCAGACAATCGGATTGGGGAAGGCATGGGTCTACTCAGGTCACTTTCTCCTGTGTTTGTGTGTGTGTGTGTGTGTGTGTGTGTGTGTGTGTGTGTGTGTGTGTGTGTGAAATTTACTGGAGTGGCTTGCAGTCTGTGGTCCAGCTAGTCCAACAATGGTTGTCTACCAAGTGCAAGAATCCAGCACTTGTTCAGTCCCTGAGGCTGGATGTCTCAGTTGCTTTTCAATATAGACCGGAATCTGGAAGAAGTGGGCTTTGCCATCGAGAGCGAGGGCAAGCAGGCAAAGAGCAAAAACTTCCTTCTCCGTCCGTTGTATAGGCTGCCAGCAGAAGGTCTGGTCCAGATTAAAGGTGGATCTTCCCACCACAAAAGATCTGGATTTAGGATGGGGGTTGTCCCTCCTCAGATGATGCAATTCCCCACAGGTGTTCCCAGCGGCCAGCTAGGTTTTAGTTTTTAACTCTAGATGTAGTCAGATTAACAACCGAGAATAGCCATCGCACCTTTTTATTCACTTTGGAGCTCAGCTCCTGGGGTGCTGCTGTCCACCATAGAGACAGGGTGTTGTCTGTCCCTCCCTCCTCAACCCAAAGGAGATAGATCATCCTCTGGGCACACCCAGAGCTCTGTTTCCAAGGTGATGGGAGTTCTCATCAGGTTGACAATCAAATTAACCATCACGTGGGGTGCAGGAGTTTGCATTTCTGAGATCTCCGGCATCCAGGGGACTCCGGCTCCCCCATGGTTAAGAGGGAAGGCAACCTTAGCACTGAGGAGTAGACCAGGGAAAGCCTGTGCTGCCAGGAGGAGGGTGGCTTCGTAGAGATAAGGGAAGCCAGGAACTGGGCCAGGGTGAGAGACCCCGCCCATCCTAGCCTGTGAGTTTTCTTCCCATCCTACTGGAGGGAGGTGACTCTTTTTATCTTGGTCTGTGGAAACTGTTCCTCCCTCACAACTCTCTCTTCCCTATTTCTTCCTAAACCCTGGCCCTCTCCGACCCTCTTCTCCTCCTGGGATCCCCACTGGCCCCAACCCACCCTTGGGCACCCCATTCTCCAGGACAAATTCCAAGGTGAAACCAGGGGCATCTCAGCTGATGGGCCAGCTTGGCTACATCCCTTTGGCCAACGTAAAGTGAATATTTCCTGCGTTGAACCGAAATCGCTCAGCAGAGGGAGTGAGGCTCTGAGCCAGTACAAAGGGAGAAGGAAGAAACAATCGCCCTCCGCGCCTTCCCCCCGCCCCCGCCCCCGCCCCCACCCTGACTCCCCATGATTAGGTGCTGCATACAGCTTTACCCTCGCCCGGGCCCTGATAGCTCCTATCTCTGTTGAGCCATGCATCTACCCTTCGCCTGGAGCCACAGGCCATTTGGGCTTTTCCTCTGCCTACACCTCAGTTCCCATACTGCCTCTACCCCGCAGCGTCTCTAGAAACCCAGTTACTTCGCATCTAGTAAACCCCCCTGTCTGGTCCCACCCTTGTTCAGCACCTACTGTTCCCAAATCAGCAGCAATCAATTTTGTGCAACACAAAGCTGGCCATCATGTCTGTGAGCCTGGCATCCTTCCCTGGGCCTGCGCTCTTCCTCCAGGTACCTATACTGTCCCTCCCTGATTCTTCCAGCCCTTGGCTCCCATGGAAGCCTTTGGCTGAGTTTGCCTTGTATGAAGCTATTGTCCTGCAAAGGCACCCACTACACCCCCCAAGCATCGACTCAAGGGATGCCCTAGTCCTGCGCCAAGATCCTGGCAGAGACTCAACATCAGACCGTACATGTTTGAGGGACTAATTGATTCTGGGCTTTCAGCACGGTGAGGCCGCACAAAAGGGGGCCGGTCGTGCCTGGCACTACGCGCAGGGTCCCGCTGTTTGGCGGGCGGGGAGCTCAGCTGCAGCACCGGGACCTCGGGGTCAGTAGGCAGGGGCGGGGAAGCCGCGGCCGCGCCCTCCTGGCCACTCCCCGGCCGGCGGTGGGTGGTGCGCACTCGCTTATGTCCTCCGCGCCACCACGGTCGCCCACCCCGCGGGCCCCCAAGATGAAGAAGGACGAGTCTTTCTTGGGCAAGTTGGGCGGCACACTGGCAAGGAAGAAGAAGACCAGGGAGGGTGAGTGTGGTCCCCGCGTCCCTTTGGCGCCAGCGGGGTGCCAGCGGTGTCCCCCATGCGTCCGTTCCCTGCCCGCCTCGGCGGCGCCAATGAGCCCTCCCGTCGCGTTCAGGCTGAGCGACCTTTGGGACAGGCCGGTCCCTGTCCCTACGACCTTTGCGGTACTGGCCCGGTGCCCAGGACTTGCGTCCTGCTCTGGACACAGGCCTAGCAAGCTACGGTTCCTGTGCCCATCCTTGTCGTGTGACACTCTCGTCACAGTGATTGGACACATGCTGGTTGAGAGGAAGGGCTGCTGACTGCGTGATGCCTGCAAGCATGGCTCGGTCCCTAAGCTGCGAGTCAGCGAAAGGGCACAGGACACATAGTCCAGGAGCCAGGGAAGCCTGGAACCAGTGCCACAGGGGGTTGGGAGAGGGGGAGGGGCGTGGGGGGAAGTCTTGTCCCCTGTTCTGGAAAGTAATTTAAAGACGATTTTTACTTGTTAAACTTTTAAAAAACAAAACTGCAAGGGATGTAACTTCTGCGCCCTGGCCAGCGCCCTAAGGTACTGCAGTTCCCGGCCCTCCCCCTCCTTGCAGAAACACTCCTGAAGTTTCTATTGTTTTTGACCTGCAGGCTCTTGCCCTTGGGCTGAGATTCCCGGCGTTCACCAGGAATGGGAGGGGCTTGCTGAGACGGGACAGGTAGAAAGAAGCTTCAAAGACTGACTTCCTGGGGATCACCTGCTAGGGACCATCTAGTTAGGGCGCGTTGAGGGTCTCCTCCAGCCACTGGAGCCAGACTAACTCCTGGAAAGCCTGCCTGGGCCTCCAGGGACAATCCCTGCCTAGGAGGTGACTGATAATCATCCCGTGGCCTGGAAGGACCGGGTGGGCGGGGTGGGGTGGGGTGGGGAAATATGTTTACTCTTAAAGGAGCCTCCAGGCCCTAAATTAGGGGCAGACTCACTCTGGCCGTTCAAAGTATCTTGAAAGGCAGGGCATGTAGGGAAGTGCAGAGCTTGTCTGGAAGTTTGGTACAACCTACACTTTGATAGAACCCGTGAAGATACTGTGACCCCCACACCCTGCCCGGACTTGTCTTCCCAGGCCTTCAACCCCAGAATGCCCTTTACCAAACTAGATTGTCCAGTTCCTTGCGGGCAGGCGGGCCTGGTCTTCTTCCCTAGGGTTTATCCTATGGTTTATTTCTAAGCAAATGGGCTCCTGCCTTCTCGAGTCTTCCACTGCAGACCCTTCAGGTTGGCCCGCGTCTCCATCAGGTCTCCTAAATGAGACTTACGTCATTGTCTCCCTTGGTCACCCACTGCTGTCTTTGGTTTCTCAGTGTCAACATTGTGATCCTGCCTAGAAATCCATTTTCTTCTTCTCACAAGTGAGGACAGTGGCTGACCCGAGTTCTTTCCATCACCCTGTTTGGTTTTTGTTTTTGAGCTGGTGTTTTGCTGTGTCACCAAGTCCCGGACTCAGTCCTGGATTCAACTGATCCTCCTGCCTCAGCCTTGCCTGTATCAGGAACTGCAGATGTGTGCCACCCTTTTGTGGCCCACCATCTATGTGAATCTGATGTCCTTCGGATACCAAGGCCTTTGGGAAGTAGAGGAGAGGCTCAGTCTTCCAGGGCCTTGGAATGTAAGCCTATGGCAGTCCCATGATCCTAAGCAGTAACTGTCAGAGGGCCAGGGAATGGGAGCGGCAATGCTGGGGGATAAAACCAAAGAAAGAAAATCTTGTAAAGAAAAGCGTGTGTAAGAGCATGGATGGTTACAGCTGCTGTAACACACAGCACAGGGCTGTGCACACACAGGTACAGGGCAGAAGTCAGTTTCTTACTATTGTCTATGTTTTTATGTATCTATCATCTGTGTATCTATCTATGTATCTACCACCTGTGTATCTATCATCTATGCATCTATGTGTCTACCATCTATCATTTATGTATCTATAATGGATGTCTCTATGTATCTAGTACGTACGTATGTATGTATGTATGTATGTATGTATGTATGTATCTATCTATCTATCTATCTATCTATCTATCTCATCTATCTTTCTAAATAGATACCAATCAGACTGGCTTGGCACTTAAGAGACCTGCCTGGGTTTGCCTTCAGTGTGCTGGTATTAGCACTGCGTTTTCTTGTATTTTTTGAGGCAAAGTCACTCACTGAACCTGGGGCTCTTTGACTGGGATTAGCAAGCCCTGGGGTCCTCTGTCTTCACCTCCACTGACTTGAGATTCCAGGAGAGCAACACCTGGCTTTTAAAAATCACCAGTGCCGGGGACGGAACTCTGGTCCTCACAAACCCTTTGCCAACTGAGCTGCCTTCCCCACCCCTGTTACAGCTTTCCCCAGGTGGTGCTTACATGATTGGAACACAAGGGCCGCACCAGTGAGGTAATGGGGCTGGCCTCAGTTTCCAATTGTAAGTGCTTCTCTGCTTTGCTTTTGTGAGATCTTGTGTGTCCAGAAGGAGGGAGGGCCTGACCTAGTTTAAATGCATCTGGTAACCCAGCAACACCTTCTCCTGCCTGCTGCTTCTGGTATTGCCATCCCGTGAGTTAGCTTGGCCCTCTGCCTTGGTTCTCAAGGTTGGAGTACCTGTCACCCTTATAACCAGAAAGCCACAAATCCTAATTGGTCTCTGAGGCAGGCATGGAGGGAAGGCTTAGCCTTGGAAGGGCTGAGTAGCTTCCTTGTGGTCCTCTGGGGAGTGGAGAAGGAATGGAGGGGCTAATGTGAATACTGTGTAATGAGGTCTTGAATAATTGAGCTCTGAGAGCTGCCAGTAGTTCTGCAGACCTGTTTGTTGCCTTGGCAACTGGCCCTCCTGACTGCTCTTGGCCTTGACTTTGGGCCATGGGAGCTTATGGACCGATGCCTACTAGGGAATGACCAGTAGGAGGGCACAGGGCTTCCCAGCCTGCCAGTCAGAACACTTAGTTGATTTCCTCCTTTGTTAGAAAGTCCAGGGCGGACTCTGGACATTTCCTGAGTTGAAGACACTGGAAGGGGTGAGGGGATGAATGGCCGGTGAAATTCATGGTTTGGGGTCGTATGGGCATTCAACCCCACCCTGCCTTACAGAGTGGCAGGGAGGGGAGGAACCAACTGGGACAAATGCTTTGTCCTATTCCAGGAGGTGTGGGTAAGATAAGGGGCAAGCTAGGATACCCAGCACAGGAAGTGTCTAAGAATGAACAGGGCGTGATTCAGCCCAGACATTTCGGTGTCATGGGGTGGCCCAGTCAGAAAAGGGAAGTGTGACTAACTCTGCTTGTCGGAAAACGGAAGGGAACGCCTACAACACTCAGGCCTCCCTATGGGGAGTCTGAGTTGGAGTCCTGAGAGATCAGGAGCCAGTTTAACCTCTGGAGGTCAGGGTGTATGTGTGTGTGTTGGGGTATGCTAGGTGCTAAGGAAAGGTGCCCCATATGGGATCTGTTCTATCAATTGTGTCTGTCTGTATCTATTGTCTATCTGTCATCTATCTACTCTACCATCTATCTACCTATCTATTATCTATCTATCTATCTATCTATCTATCTATATTTGTTATCTATCTATCATCTACCAATCATGTCTATCTGTCTAATCTATCTATCATCTATCTATCTATCTATCTATCTATCTATCAATCATGTCTATCTGTCTAATCTATCTATCATCTATCTATCTATCTATCATCTACCTATCATCTATCTATCATCAATCATCAATCATCTGTCTATCTGTCTATCTATCTATCCATTTATCATCTATCTAATCTATCTATCATCTATCTATCAATCATCTGTCTGTCTAATCTATCTATCTATCTATCTGTCTATCTATCTATCTATCTATCTATCTATCCATCCATCCATCTGCCATCTATCTGTCTACCATCTATCTGTCTAATCTATATATGCACCTTACCTATCTATTTATCGGCATGTACTTTTGTTTCCCAGTAAAATGGAGTGAAGACTGAAGATGCCCCCTCTACCTCAATTCTTCCAGGCAGTGTGGAACTTCATTTCAGTTCTAAACTAGCTTGAGAAGTTTTCATCTCAAAGCCCATAGTTGACAGTAGGGCTGCTCTCACAGTAGGGCTGCTCTCACAGTGTATAAGGAAAGATCCCTGCCACTGCACTGCCTGTCTTGCCCTCCCTTCCCCAAGGTCCCAAAACTCTAAGATTTAAAAAAAAAAAAAAAAAGATTTATTTATTTATTTATGTGAGTACACTGTTGTTGTCTTCAGACACACCAGGAGAGGGCACCAGATCTCATTACAGATGGTTGGGAGCCACCATGTGGTGCTGAGAATTGAACTCAGGACCTCTGGAAGAGCAGTCTCTTCAGCCCTGGATTTGTTTTTTTGAGACAGGGTTTCACTGTGTAGCATTGGCCTTCCTAGAACTCTGTGGATCAGGCTGGCCTCAAACTCACGGAGATCCGACTGCCTCCACTTCCTGAGTGCTGGGTCTCCCCACCCCCACCCCACCCCGTGCCTGGCAACTCTTGGATTTTTTTTTTTTTTTTTTAATTTTTAACCATCTCACAGTTTTGCCTTTTTTTAGAATCATGAACTGGAATCTTAGTGCTTGACTCAAGGCTTTTCATACTGACTTCCTTCACTCACTGTCCAGCTAAGTTTCCTCCCTGTGTCTATGGGCCACTATGCCTGGCTAAGAGTCCAACCCGAGGGGTTGGGGATTTAGCTCAGTGGTAGAGTGCCCTAGCAACCAAGGCCCTGGGTTCGGTCCCCCAGCTCTGAAAAAAAAAAAAAAAAAAGAAAAAAAAAAAAAAAAAGTCCAACCGAGGACTGGTGTATGCTAGCTGAGCACGCTACCCATTGGGCTATACCCCCAGCCCCAAACATCTGAAATTTACTCATGCTGTGAAAGAAGAAAACATAATGCAACCAACTTGTCAGATGTCCTAGGGGTGTCCTAGTAGATAGGAAAGGGGGAGGGGAAGCCAGTGTACCCCTAGGGGAAGTGATGGTCCTAGATCTGAGGGCATCAGGAAACAGGTAGCAGACAGCGGGTTGGGGACTGGGGACCTCAGGAGCCAATCTGGCTCAGGTCTCCTACTCAGGACAGCAAGGTCTGGTTGGGGAAGGGGTGAGTAGATGTGGGGACTCACACACCCCACATCTTGGGGGTACACAGCTAGATTTGAGGGGCTGAGGTTCCGGCTGGAGCTAACGACCTGTTGTAGAATTGTACTGTGATAAAACCTTGACCAAAACCAACTCGAGACCAAAACCAACTCGAGGGAAGAGTTTATTTGGTTAACACTTTGTGGTGGTTTGACTATGCTTGACCATGGGAAGTGGCACTGTCAGGGGTGGCCTTGCTGGAATAGGTGAGGCCTTGTTGGAGGAAGTGCGTCACTGTGGAGGTGGGCTTTGAGGGTTCCTAGTGCTCAAGCACAGCTCAGTGTGGAAGAGACCCTCCTCATGGCTGCCTACAAGAGTCCCTTGTTGCAGCAGCCTTTGGATCAGGATGGAGAACTCTTGGCTCTTCCAGTACCATGTCTGCCTGGAAGTTGCCCTGCTTCTCACCACAGTGATGATGGACTGAACCTCTGAGGCTATAGGCTAGCCCCAACTAAATGTTTGCATTTGTAAGAGTTGGTCATGGTGATTCTTCACAGCAATGGAAACCCTAACAAAGATACCCTTCCAGGTCACAATCCACCATTGACTGAGGAGGGAGCCACAGAGGAAGGCAGCTTATTGGTTCACTTGTTGGCTTATAATCAGCTAGCTCATAGAGCCCGGGGCCGCCTGTCACAGTGGCTTGAGCCCTCCTGCATCAATCAACAGTCCAGACCTCTCACAGACAGCGCCACAGGTCAATCTGATCAAGGCAGTTCTTCAATTAAGGCTCTCTCTTCCCAGGAGCGTCAAGGCTGACAGAGAACCCTAACCAGGGCATGTCTTAAGCTGAGAATAAAAGACGACTGTGATTAGGCAGAGGAGGAGGAGAGTGCCCAGAGAAGACCCCTCAACAAGGCCCTTTTAGGAAAGTGCAGGGGGTGCCTTGTGTCTGGGCTGTGGTTTGGCATGGGGGAAACGGTCAGCCACAGAGGGAGATCCTGGGGGTACAGCAAGAATGACCTATTTGGGGGTGACATCCATTAGAGGCCTTGAAGGTCATGGTTGGGAGGCCGACTGATATGATGGAGGAGTTAGTTTCAGCACTGTAGGTTCAGTGGGGTGGGGAGAGAGGAGGGAGCAGGTGGATGTCAGCAGGTGAGGAATGGGGACATTGCGTTGGGGTTTCTAGAATGTTCTGGTGGAAAGAGGAACAGGGAACTTTGACACTCTACAGACCTAGTCAACAAGGAGAACCTGCTCCACAGAGCCTTTCTCCAAACCCACACCTGAGTACAGGGGTTGGAGTCAGGGTTGTGTCAGGCTAAGCCCTTGCAGTACCACAGAGCTGAGGCCTAGCCCCTTTCTTCCCTGATGATCATCAAGGAGGCCATCCTGCTGAGGAGAAAGCAGCTCTTGGTTCATGAAGGAAGGTCCAGTTAGGTGGACCAGGCTCTCACGCCTGTGTCCTCAGGCACTCTGGCCATCGCTTTTCTGAGCTGAGGTCCCCAGTACACAGCCAGCTGTCTGTCACCTGTTTTCCTGACGCTGTCAGGTCCAGGAGCACTGCTCCCCCTGGGGCTTGGGCATCTCCAGAGAGAACATGAAGGGTCTTTCATGGGGGCTGTGTGTGGCTTCATTAAGTTTCTTGTCATCATTTTTCTGACCATAACGTTAAACCTAGGCATTCCTTCAAATGTCCTGGTGCGTTCTATGGTCCCCAGGGAGCATCTTGATCTGTAGTGGCCGCTTTTCTTGGCAGCCTCCTGAGATTTCAAGAAACCAGGCTTCAGCAGAGAAAAAGGTGCATCTTGGCCCTGAGAACTTCGCCTCTTTCAATCTCTGCTTCTCTGAGCCTTTTCTTCTATTGCAATGCCAAGTTCTGCTGCCTGCCGGTCATAGCTTTCCCAGAAAGATCCAGTCAACCAGCCATCCAACCCAGTGATCCTTAGAGGCACCCTGCCTTGAATTCCCATCTCATCTCACTGGAATTAGTATTTACTGAACACTCTGGAGTTGCTCACCGGGTTGCTCTCCTCAGAATAATTAACGGGTGTTTAGACAGTGTAATGGGCCAACACCTGCCGCGCTGGTTCTAAAGTGCTCCTCTGATTGATTCCGCCCCGCCGTGGCTGGCCGAGGTCAACTCCGTGTACCTAGCTATTTTCTTCTTGGCAAATACATGATTCATCACAGAAAGGAAAAAAAAAAAAAAAAAAAAAAGCCGCCCGCGCTTCGAAGAAAACGTTTTCTTCTCTTTGCATTGGCTGCGTGTTTCACTTTTTAGGAAAGAAAACGCCTAATGAGTGCGTTTGGGCTGGAAAACATCCCAGTCTTATGAAGTGGAATATAAACTCAGCTTGGCTTAATGGTGTTAATCTTGTCTATGCAAATGGCTGTCGGGGTAAGAGAGTGCAGACATGAGCAATCCATCGCAGGCGTCTGCATCATTAATTCTTAGTAACACGTATTCAAAAGAGAGAAGTAAACACAGGCTGAGCGAGAGTTTGCATCTAGAGTGCATACCGTCAGCCGTGCGCCACCAGCCCTGGCCGAGCATGGCTGTGTCAAGGAGACCCACACACACTCCATGCTGTGGGATCTCGCCCTCCTTCTTACCGGGTGGAGGGCGGGGCGGCCAGGCCAATGGAGGTAGATGGATTCTGCTGAGTTGGTTCTAGTTGGTCTGTAGAGATGCAGCTGACGGGCATCAAGGGTATCACTGTGGGGGTACACGGCCTGGCTGCGGAGATCCGAGGCTTCTTCTCTACCAGACTCTGTGTCTGCCGTCCTGAACATAGCAGCTACTTCCTTAGGAATGGAGGAAGGAGCCAAAAGCCTTGTCAGCAGGGGTGGCTGCTAAGAAATGTTATTTACCGAAGAATGCCGATAAGTGGTGGTATAGCAAGGGGTCAAGTGGATTTCTGCTTGGGAGCAAGCTTGGCTAGATAACAGAATTCTGAGGGTGTGCTGGAGCCTTCCAGAAAAGGGTGCTGGAAACCCAGGGTCTCCCCACCTGTGTGAGCGGGGTCGCCGGGATGGAAACCTTCCTGGGCTCGGATCTTTTCAGTAGCCCTGGCTGCACTGTCCTTTCGAGCTCCACCCCACTGCAGGTGACTGGATGCTGGTGACAGAGTTGCACCTCGACCCTAACTCTATGCTAATTGCATTCCTGTTGCTCTGGTGACCACCCTGGCAAACATAATACAAGCATCCATTCTAGGTCACAGTTAAGTCACAGCCTTCATGGTTGGGAGTCAAGGCAAGGACTTGAAGCAGCTAGGCACAGCCAGTTACAGGCTTAGTCCTCAGCTTTCTCTTGTTAAGAGCCCCCACCAGGGAGTGATGGCACTGCCCACTTTCAGGCTGGGTGTTTCCACATCATTTAAGACAACCAAGACAATCCCGTACAGCAACGGTTCTCCACCTTCCTCATGCTGCAACCCTTTAACACAGCTCCTCATGCTATGGTGACCGCCAACCATAAAATTATTTTCGTTGCTACTTCATAACTCTACTTTTGCTACTGTTATGAACCAGGATGTAAATGCCTGTACTTTCCCAACGGTCTTAGAGGACCCCTGTGAAAGGGCCTTTCTGACCCACCTCCCAGGGGTCAAGACCCACAGGTTGAGAACCACTGTTCTGTGGGCCTAGCATGATGGCTCAGTGGTTAAGACCATAGACTGCTCCTGAAGAGGACTAGGTTTGGTTCTCAGTGTCCTCGTGGTAGCTTATAACCGTTAGTACCACCAGTTCCAGAGGATCTGACACCCTCTTCTGATATCCATGAGTACCAGCACACTTACAAACATGCAGCACTACCCCCCAAAACGTCCGTCCCCTACAGACACACCCACAGGCCAATGCCATCTACAGAGTCCCTCACTGACAATGAGGCAATTTAGAGTGTGTCAAATTGACAGTGAACTCTAAACACATGGCACCCCCCCCCCCTCCCCCCGCTGTGACCCGGAAGCCCCAGCTGCTGTGACCTGGAAGCACTCCCTTGGAAGCCCTTGCTCTGCAGCAGATACCTGAACCTGCGGCCAGTGAGGGGAAAGCCTTTGCTCCAGCCCGCCTCTCCATTGCGTGTCAGCCCAGCCGGAGGGCCAGGGAGCGTTGACTTCTTCTCCTTTAAAAATGTACAGATCCCAACAATCTAGGCTTTAATATCTAGTTATCGAAAAGTTAAAGAGGCCACAAAGATTTTTATATCTCTTAGGGCTTGTGTGCACCGCATGCTTGAGTCTCGAGGCTTCTGGAAGCAGCTGTCTGGTTCAGCCGCCCAGAGCTGCCTGCTCCGTTGCCAAGGCTCAGGTTACTACGGGGAACTGGAACCCCCAGGCCTTAGCTTTAAGTGTGCGAATGGTGTGGCCTCCAGCTCAGCCCCTGTGCTGTGGGTTAACTGTTTTAGTATCAGATTCGAGGGAATCTTGCCCAAAGCTTAATTTGTACTTTACTTTCTTCTCTTCTTCAACATTGTCTTTCAAAGAAAGGATTATAGGTGTCCACATTCAAAGTGTGTGTGTGTACACACGTGTGTGCCTGTGTATTTGTGTGTGTGTGTATGTATGTATGTATGTATGTATGTATGTATGTATGTATGTATGTGTGTGTGTTAGTTTCATTTCTGTCACTGTGATAAAAATACCATGACCAGAAACAACTCAAAGGTTTATTGGGCTTATAATTCTACGAAGTTCATAATTGTGTGGCAGCCAGGATAGCTGGTCACATCACAACATATCACACACACAGGCGAGAGCAGAGAGAGAATAAATGCGTTCACACTTCATGCTCAGCTCAAATTCTCTACTCTCATACGCTCCAGGGCCCAGCCTAGGGCATGATGCCACTCACAGTGGACGGTGTCTCCTTACGTCGGCCATTACAAACCATGGTCACAGTGTGCATGTGTAGTATAAGCGCGTGCTTATGTGTACGAATGCATGCATGTGTGTGTGCTTAATTTATTTGATCATTTATTAATTCATTTATTTACTGAGACAGGGTTTCTCGCTGTAGCCTTGACTGTCCTGCAACTCACTCTGTAGATCAGACTGGCCTCGAACTCATAGACATCCACCTGCCTCTGTCTCTCCAGTGCTGAATTATTGGTGCCACCACTACCTGGCTTGTGTTTATTCTTGATAGAAAACTACCTAAACCATGAGAGAAGCAGCACATAAATTAAAGACAAAGCAAGCCAGGACAGAAACCAAGTGGATGGTGACAGTGACAGGGCCACTGAGACTCTGGGTCCCCTGACATCATAGCCCATGCTCACCTTATGCATGGTGCCTGGTGAGCTGGGAAGTGACACCACGTAGGATTCCTGCCTTGTGGGGTAGCAGAGGCTGGGTGAGGTGAGGGTCTCTTGTCTCACCTCGGCAGGAGGCATGGCCAGCTGGGAATGTATCCTCTCCTTTACTAACTCTGACCCTGGCATTTGGGTGACACCTAGCTCCAGAGTCAGAGAGATGCTACACAGGATACTGACTGCATTCTGTGCTGAGGGATGTGGAGGACTGGACCCTGGAGGTCTCATTCTGCTACGGGCTGCTGCCCGAGAATGCCTGGCTCAGTCCTGCAGGCCCCACAGTTTTCTGTCACAGAGCTCTGACTGTCCCGTCTCTCTCTCCAATGTCTTGTCATTTTCATGTCACATCTTCTGCAACATGGGGCACTATCCTGACAGTGTCTGCCTTCATGAAGGTTGGCTTGAG
This sequence comes from Rattus rattus, assembly GCF_011064425.1. Taxonomy (NCBI): domain Eukaryota; kingdom Metazoa; phylum Chordata; class Mammalia; order Rodentia; family Muridae; genus Rattus; species Rattus rattus. The sequence continues at coordinate 253,634,081 of NC_046154.1, forward strand.
ACCCATCTTCCCACTAGCCGAGGTTCTGGGTCAGCTGGGTCACAGGGAGGCCATGATGGGGAATACTCATCTATCATTTGTACTTATCAAGCCTGAGCCTGGTTTCCGAGAAACCCCCAGGAGGAGCAGTGTCAGGAAAACAGGTGACAGACAGCTGGCTATGTACTGGGGACCTCAGCTAAGAAAAGGGATGGTCAGAGTGCCTGAGGACACAGGCGTGAGAGCCCAGTCCACCTAACTGGACCTTCCTTCATGAACCAAGAGCTGCTTTCTTCTCAGCAGGATGGCCTCCTTGATGATCATCAGGGAAGAAAGGGGCTGGGCCTCAGCTCTGTGGTACTGCAAGGGCTTAGCCTGACACAGCCCTGACTCCATCCCCAGTACCCAGGTGTGGGTTTGGAGAAAGGCTCTGTGGAGAAGATTCTCCTTGTTGACTAGGGCCTCAAAGTTCCCTGTTCCTCTTTCCACCAGAACATTCTAGAAACCACCGCACACATGTCCCCATTCCTCACCTGCTGACATCCACCTGCTCCCTCCTCTCTCCCCACCCTACTGAGGCTACCATGCTGAAACTGCTGAGCCCTCTCATTGGCCATTGGCCCCTTCCTTCCTCCCCACCCCCTTTCTTCTTGCTTTTCTTTTTCTTTTCTTTTTCACCAATAGGGATTGGACCCAGGGCCTCTCATATGCTAGGTGCGTCCCCAGGCCCACAAGAAGGGTCTTGCTGGAGGAGAGTGAGAGGTGGCAACCAGAGAGGGATCTGGAGAGGGAGCCTAGGAGCTGGATGAGGAAGTCAGAAGCCAGAGTACCTAGTAGTGTCTTGTGCCTGTTCCATACCCTGTCCTATACCCCCTGTCCCACCCCCACCCCCAGCCTAGAAGGCTCTGTAGACAAGTCACGTTTAGTCTTCTGACATCCAGAACTCTAAGTTTGCAGGTCTGAGTGGTTTTAAGTCTCTGATCATTTTTCTACAGTCATTGGACACCAGTGGCTGAGGACAGACTGCTAGGTGGATCTAGAGATGGGAGGTGAATAAGTCAACCTCTACCGTGGCCTCCTGCATAGGGTGAGGAGATCTTTGTGTTCCTACAGGCGTGCGGATTTTAACATAAGGCGGTGCAGGGCGGGGGCTGGGGGGCGTCACATGAGTCACACAGGTGCCAACATCATTCTGTTAGCGTTTCACCTCAGTCAGCCAGGTGCCACCCCTTCCCATCAAACAGAGAAGAGATGCCAGGAGAGAGGATAGGTCCATGCGGGGAAGCCAAAAAGATACAATGGGAACCACCCAGCATGGCGCATTACGTAGCTGCTTTCCTATGGGAAGGCTTGAGTGTGAGGGCTGAGAGCAGGAGCTGGGTGCCCGGGCCTCATCTCTGCCTTCTCTTTCCCGACATCACCTGCTCCAGGCATGCGTATACTTCCACAGAGACAAGGCGGGAAGATGTGCCCCTCTCGGGGACATGAGGACGTTCTTCAACTTCCTGTGTGGCTGTTTGAAAGCCCTTTGCCAGGGGGGAGAGAGTGTTGTCCCGAAATGTATGCAGGAGACTTGTTATTAGTATAATGAGATTTTAATGATTTGAGATTTTGTTGGAGCAGCACACATGGAATTTCAATCTTATTCTATGCAGCTGCTGGTGTTTTTGTTTTATTTGTTTGCTCGGGCCTCATTGGGAGGATGCGTTTCTACAATTATTATTTAGTTCGCTCTCCCAGAGATCTGCTTTTATGCCACTCTCAATGTTCATGTTGAGAGAACCTTGGGTGTGGGGAGGATATACTTTAAAAGTATATACATATAGGGCTGGAGAGATGGCTCAGTGGTTAAGAGCACTGACTGCTCTTCTAGGGATCCTGAGTTCAAATCCCAGCAACCACATGGTGGCTCGCAACCGTCTGTAATGAGATCTGATGCCCTCTTCTGGTGTGTCTGAAGACAGCTACAGTGTATAATTTATGTTATGTATAAAACATATATAAAATTATATATATTCTTTTTAAAACTGGGAGCTGGCGTGACCAGAACTGGGATGTGAGAGTTTCAATTTCTGTTCCGTATTCATAATGGCCACAGAGTGAAAACAACCCCAGAGTCAGTAACTGATAACGAGGAAACAAAACATGGTACAATCACAAAATAGAGTAGTCTACAGCAGTGAAAAGAGAGGAAGCATTGGTATGGGTTACAACATGGATGAACCTGGAAGGTGCTAAGAATCTGTTCACAGAAGGACAAATATTGTGTGATGAGAAAAATCCAGAGTAGCCAAATTCATAGGTTCCAAAGGTAGTCAAGTGGTCATTAGAGGCCGGGGGTTAGAGAGTGAGTGCTAGTGCTTTGGGGTTGAGGAGATTTTTTTTTAAGTTGATGGTGGTGATGGTCACACACTCTGAATATTCTGAAAGTCACTGACTCGGCTCTTTAAATAGGGGAATTATACACACTGTGAATCCTGTCACTATCGAGCAAGGAAGATGCAGAACTCTATAGACATGGAGTTCTGGGCTGCCAACATCTACCTTCCTTCAGCTGTGTGTGTGTGTGTGTGTGTGTGTGTGTGTGTGTGTGTGTGTGTGTGCGCACACGCACAAGGCACATATGTACAGAGGTCATAGGGTAACCTCAGTTGGTGTCCCTCAGGTGCTGTACATGTCTGTCTGTCTTTTCTGTCTTTCTTTCTTTCTTTCTTTCTTTCTTTCTTTCTTTCTTTTTCTTTCTTTCTTTTTCTTCCATTTTGAGACAGGGTCTCTCTGGAATGCACTGATCGCACTAGGCAAGCCCCATGAATCCTTCTGTCTCCACCCCACCCTCACCCCATCCCCGGGTTGGCACGCGTTTCACGCTGGCTGGATGCTAGGCTTGACACTGGGAGTGGATGACGATATGCACTTAGTGTGTGACTTTAAGCAGACACGATCTTCTCGCTGGGGTCTCAGAACAGGCAAACCCCAGACATGGCGTGGTTCTTCGACCCTGTGTTGGTGGTCAGAAAATGTTGGTTCAGTGCTCGATCAAATGTAGACATTGACTGTCACCTCTTTCCCGGCTGACTTCTCTCTCTTTAGAGCTTACCACTGAGCATAGGACATTTTGCATGTGAGGCAAAAAAACATCAGACCATGAGCTGGGTCCCTGTCCAGGGACCTAGCCTTTTTCTTTTTTCTCTTTTCTTTTCAACCCTCCCCCCCCAAAAAAAATTCCTGTTCCAATCATTTATTTAATCTAGGTCTGTCTGCCTGAGCATAAAATGACCAAGTGCAGAGGCACATTACGTACCTTTAATCCCAATATTCAGAAGGCAGCAAGCTGGGCCTGGAAGTTTCCCTCAGGCCAGGGGAAGGTGGGGACTGTGCCCCAGCTGCGGTGGGTACAGGTCTTGCCCATGAGACAGATAGGAGTCACATAGAATCTGGAATGATCCTTGGGAGAGGCTGACCAGAGAGGAGAAAAGGCACATGCATGTCCTCACTGGATAGGGTATCCAATTCTCTGAAGAATACTCCAGAAGAGCCTGCCTCCCTGGGTGGGTAGAATGAGGCAGAATGGCCTTCCTGGGTGGGTGGGTAGGCCTTCCTGGCTGGGTATGCCAGCTCTCTTGATCCTCTGGAAATTTAGTTTTTTATGTGTATAGGCGATTTATCTGTATGTCTGTCTGTGTGCCATGTGTATTTCTGTGCAGTGCCTGTGGAGGCCATAAGAGGGCACAGGATCCTCTGAGATCCAAGTCATGAACAGTTGTGAGCTGCCCTATAGGTGGTAGGATTTGAACCCAGGTCCTATGGAAAAACAGCCATTGCTCTTAGCTATGGAGCCATCTCTCCAGCCACTGCTGTGGGATTCTGCGGGGGATGGGGGTGAGGGTGGAGGGGTGAGGGGCTAGGGCAATGGAGCCTTTCTTGGTTTTGGTGACCTCAACCCAGGGAGCTAGGTGCTGGACGCTGACAGTCACCTGACAGTCACCGACGATGTTCCAAGCCAGTGGTGTCCCGAAAAGGACAAAAAACCCAACAGGGTTAAAGAGTGATCAGTGATCAGAGTGAGATTTATTAAAGTGAGGAGACCTCAGGAGTAGGAGGGGCTCCGAGAACGCTGAGGGACTGACCCGACTTTGGCTTTTAAGAGTTTGCAGCAGGGATTGGACTGAGACCGAGGTCATCTTTATGGAGATTGGTCATTCTGGAGCACATCACAGGTTGAGTGAGTGAGGAGTCCATGTGTCCTGCACATGCTCTCTGAGACCAGCAGGGGACTGGTGTCACACTGGGGATGGGGTCACATGTGCTGTGTGAATAACTCATGATCTCCCATGGGCCCTTGGGCTGTCCTTCCTACAGGACGCTAACTCCTATCTAAATATGAGTCTGGCTATTTGAAAAATCTCAGAAAACCAATGATGTGTTTAAGGGGTTGTGGGAATCTTAAGCACTTCCCTCCCCTCCCCCACACCCTTTTCTCCTCCCCCTTCCCCTCCCCCTTGCCCTCATCACTGTTGTGGATCCCAGCTGCCAGGCTAGGCTTCTGGTCCAAGTAGTTTGCGGCCTTCCTTAGCCTGAAATGACTCATTTTTCAGATAGGTAAACTGAGGTCTTGAGAGAGGCAAGAATCACTGTCTCTCGTTGAGTGATCTCACAGAGTCTTGGTCCCCACGGGAGATTTCTGTGAGGGATTGGCAGTGACAGTGAAAGGCAAGCAACCATGACCAGCACGTGCACTCAGTCTCTGAGCCCAAGTTTAGCCTCTGTCTAATAAACCTGCTATTGCTCTACCCTTTTGAGGGGGTGACTGAATGAGGGCTTCACTCAGGCCAGTCAAGCACCGGGACACTGAGGTGTGTGCCCACCCCACGGGCTCGACTTTTTAACAGGTGTATTTACCCACGGTGTGACGGTGGTGAAGGCCACACAGGGCGAGCATGTGCTGAGGTCGATGGGAGATATTGGATTCCTCTAGCAGTAAAGAGCCCTCTGAGGCCGTGTCCCCGAATCGTCAGCCCTGTTTACTGGTTATTATTTTCCTTGTGTCGGAGTGATCTAATTTTAAACACCATTTCAGAGCACGTTGTAGGGAGCCCAAGGGGCCCACAACAGCCCTAGAGAAGGAACTGGAAATCAAATTCAAAGTGGCACCTTGTAACTGTGAGTGGAGACAGGTGGCTGCCTGGGAGGTGGCTCGTCAGGGGCATAGCCGTGCACAACACAGAAGGGTGGGTGGGTGTTGCTGTTGTTTTTCCTACACCAGAGATCATGCACGGGGCTCTAGTGCAAGTTAGGTGAGCATTGCACCATTGAGCTGCCTCCCATGCCTTATTTTGAGACAGGGTCTCACAGTGTAGGCCAGGCTGTCCTTTAATGTGTCTATCCTCTGCCTCAGCCTCCGGTATGCTGCCATTGCAGATGTGTGCCAGCCTCCTGAGCTGAGGGAGTGGGCAGAGCAATCAGGAAGTTTGCCTCTCCACCTGTCCCACCAAGAAACAGCTCATTGGGCCTTTGGGGTTCTATTTCATGTCTGCTTTGACTTCTAGGTTACATACAAGGCCCTAGGAACCGGCCTGCTTCTGGACTCCCTGACTCAATGTCTGTTGTTATCAGTGTGGGGACAGTCGATCTCACTGGACTTCCTTCTGGCCAGGGTGGGGCTAATCAAGAGATGGTCTCAAGGCCACGCCTTGTTATGACTTCTTGAGTTTATGTTGCTGTAGATACTGGCCTGTCTCTTTGAGCCTAGGTTCTCGCCTTTATTTTCAGCCTTTATCTATAGCTGGGGTCTTTTGTAAAAGGTGTGATCTTCAAAAGGCATGCTGGCTCTGTGGGGCCACTGAACTGTGCTGTGTGGCAGTCATAGATGGTGTGGAAACAGATGAGGCTGGCTCTGTTTCAATAAAGCTTTATTGACAAACACTGGCTGAGGGACAGCTGCTCTGAACTGTTATCAGCCAAGTCTTGGTCTGGGCTATAGTTTGATGCCATAGATCAGAGGCTCTAGTTAGTCCCCTCTCCTTTTTAGTGTGTGTATGCGCGCGCTCGTGCATGCGTGTGTGTGCGTGTGTGTGTGTGTGTGTGTGAGTGTGTGTGAGTGTATGTATGTTTTTGTCTCTCTGTGTGAGCCTGTGTGTGTGCACATCTCTCTCTGTGTGTCTGTGTGTTTGATGTACTCACCTGTGTTTGTGTGTATCTCTGTCTCTGGGAGTCTGTGTGCGTTTCTGTGTGTGTGTTTAATAAACCTTTCTGTGTGTGGCCAGAGATCAACTTCAATTTTTTTTTCCTTTATTGCTTTCCACAGTATTAATTAATTAATTAACTAATTAATTTTTAAACAAATGAGTGTATTGCCTGCATGTATGTCTTTGCAACACATATGTGCCTGGTGCTCATAGATGTCAGAAAAAAAAAGCATCTGATCCCCGGGGACTGAAGTTACAGGTGGTGGGAGTCAAGCCTGGCTCTTCCGGAAGAGCAGTTAGCACTCTTAACCCCTGGCCATCTCCCCAGCCCCCCACCTTATGTTTGGAGACTGAATCTGGAGCTGGGTATTTAGGCTGGGCTGATTGACCACTGAAACCCCAAGATCTGCCCGTATCCTTCCCCAGAGATGACGTGCTACATGTGAGCCAGCATCCACTTTCATGCGGGTACCAGAGATCCGAACTCAGGTCTGTAGGCTTGATAGCAAGCCTTTTATCAACTGAGCATGCTCCCAGAGTGTGGATACTTTCTGTGGATGGTCTTCTGTGTGAGTCGCCTGTCTGCTACAAGCATGGTTAGACGTTTGAAACGTGCAGGGCATGCAAGCACAAGGACCTGAGTTCGAATCTCCAGCACCCATGTAAAAGCTGGGTACCACTTAATCCTCCGGTCCACTTCACAGCCACCTCTATTCTGCTTATCTAGTATTTCAGTAAGTTCTGACAGCTCCCCCACACTGTTCTCCAAGGCCTCACATATTCCAGCCTGGTGGCTCAGTGATCTGGGTGGGGCTCAACCTCATTCCCTTGCCTATGTCCTTGTTGTATTTTGAGACAGTCTCACCTTGGTGCCCAGGCTGGCCTTGAACTCACAACCCTCTCACCTCTGCCTCTGAGTGCTAGGGTCAGAGGCTTTCCCTCCGACCTTCTCTCTCTTCACTTCTTTGCCGCCTGTTTTAGCACAGAAGAAATGCTTGGTTTCCGAGTGTGCGGTTCTATTATGGGAAAATTAAACACATTTAAGAGCAAATTAAATTAGAGGATTCATGATCATTAGCTAAGCAAATTATTTATTTTTTTAAGTAATGAGCCAGGCAGGGTACAGCGTGTGGTGGCATGCTCAATAAGTATTCGTTGGTGGGAGTGATTGTCGCATGAGCCTATCAAGTTGCACGGGAGGGAATTATTTGCCTCTGAAACTAATGGAATCGCTGAGGGGCAGTAACGGCTACTAAAAATACCCTTTGTGTTTATAAAGCCTCCAAAGACAGCACTCCATGCTGGATCTTGGCCAAGGGAGAAGTCGGGGGACAGGTGGCGCACTGAGCCCATGTGTCATCCAAGAGGCTTTGTGACCTTGGTTGGGGCTGTCCTTGCAGTCCTTGGGCATTTGTCAGAGCTAGGAGCAGACTTAGCCCTGCACAGTGGGCCTCCCTTGGCCACTCCAGGAGGGAGCTGGTGGATAAAGTTGGGTGCTCTGGAAGGAGGAGGTGGTTAAAACAGTCATTCAGAATCAAGGCATGCCTGGTGGAGGAGGGAGGCCCGAGGCCAGAGAGCCTGGGGTTGGGGCCTGAGAGCTCTGAGACCGTAGGCTCAGGTTCTAGGGAGTCACAGTGCGGTCAGACATGTGGTGTGAAGTAGGACCCAGAATGGTGACCCTTCTATCCAGCCTCCTGGGCAGGTACTTGGCTTGAAGCTTCGACAGGATCTCCCCCAATTTTACTGCCCCCTTGTCTAGGGAAGGGGGTCATTCTTAGTTATATAGTGAGGTTAAGGCCACTGTATTTCAGCTAACTGGGATCTTGAAAATAATAATTGGAGCCCATCCCAGGGAAGGGGACCGAGGCTGAGGATCATCACAAGTCAAAGCCAGCCTGCACTCACGACAGCAAGTTCCAAGGCAGTCTGAGCTACACAGTGAGAGCCTGTCTCAGAAATCCAACAGCAGCCACAGGGCCAGCCTGGGAGGCGGAGACAAGGGAGTGGAGAAAATTCGAGGCCAGGCTTGTCTGCGTAGGGATTTCCAAGCTAGTCTGGACCAGGTAGGGAGAGTTTGTCTCAAAAACCCACTGACATCCAGGCTGGAGAGACGGCCCAGAGGTTAAGAGCATGCGTTGTTCTCACAGAGGACCTGGGTTCAGTTTCCGGCACCCGTGTTGGTGGCTCACGGCCTCCTTTCATTTCGTTTCCAGAGGGATCAAAGCCTCTGGCCTCTGCAGGTGCCAATACTCATGTGTGCAAACCCCTCCCCCCACAAACACATAATTAAAACTAAAACAAGTCTTTAAAACAGTGTTTCTCAACCTGTGGGGTTGCGACTCCTTTGACAAACTTCCGTCCCCCCCAGATATTTCCATTGCAATCCAGAATGGGAGCAAATCACAGTTATGAAGTAGTAATGAGAATAATTTTATGGGGCTGGAGAGATGGCTCAGCGGTTAAGAGCACTGACTGCTCTTCCAGAGGTCGTGAGTTCAATTCCCAGCAACCACATGATGGCTCACAACCATCTGTAATGAGATCTGATGCCCTCTTCTGGTGTGTTTGAAGACAGCAACAGTGTACTCATATATATAATAAATAAATCTTTAAAAAAAAAGAGAATAATTTTATGGTTGGGGTCGCCACGGCACCACGAGGAACTGTATTGAAGGGTCGCAGCATTAGGAAGGCTGAGAACCACCGCTTTAAAAAAAAAATCCACAAGAAAAGAACAATAATTAGAAAGATGTCAAGACACGGTTAGCTCTGCGTTAGCACCTAGTACTGTTATCTGGCTTGAAGAGTGGGGTTCGCTCCACCCTGTTCTGCGGTGACCACAGCCCAGCCATCCCAGCCAGCCAGGGAGAATCCTTGCTGTCCGTTCCAGCTGCAGCCGTTGCCTGAAGTCTGCCCTTTGTGACACGCCTTTCCCGTATCTCTTGGCGTCCTCCTGGGTATCTGCCTCTGCCATGACGTTCTCTCTGTGCGTCTGCTGGCTGGGACAAACAGCAGCCTCCTGTTTTATCTACTGTCACCTCATCTTGAGCCTATCTTCGAATGCCTTATTTTCAAGTGAGTAGATTCTCAGGCCCCAAGTGGATGAGAGTTCCAAAGGGCATTTACTCAACCCACAGTCATCAGGGTTCTGTTAGTGACTGAATCAAATCAACTCTAGTGTAGCCGGGATGGCCTTAAACTCACTACATGACCAAGAATGACATCGAACTTCTGCTCCTCCTGCCTGGTGCCGGGTTGACAGGCACGCATTGCCACGCCGCTGCCTTTTTATCGGTCTTCTTGCTATTATTTCCCAGACGTGAGGGGACGGTGGGGGATAGAGGTAGTCAAAATGACTGCTTAGAATGATCTGGCCTCTGCACCCAGTGGTTCTTTTCAGACTCTGGAGCTCCAAGGGGATTTGCCCTTGTCCAATGAGGAAGACTGAGAGACCCTGCTTGCATCCACAGTACCCAACTCCAGATGCTGTTGGGTTCTGTTAACTCCGTCTGCTGTGTTGTTTTGTGGGATATGATTTCAGCCCGCATAAATAATCACTTTTCTGACATACACGCTGTTAAAATGAAGACCGTCCATCATCCGCCTCGGGGACCTGAACGAGCTGGCACAGCACCCAGATATACTCATACGGATGCAGGAATACCCCTGTCCCTGACGTGGGGGTGTTCCCTGTTGAGGGTTGAGTGCCGTGCCTCGCATGCGGACGGCCTCAGCTTACGACTTCGTGAACAGCTTCCTCTCAGAAGTCTCGCTGAACTTCTGAGAGGTTGTTTGACAGGCGCAGGCTGTGTGTCATTAAACACAGGCGAGACCTGCTGTCATGCGGCTTTAAATAGCGCTTGACATTCTGCCCGTGGCATGCATGCTGAGCAGAGTGGAGGGGTAGATGTGACATCCCATGACACACTTTCTTCCTTTCTAACCTTCTTCTGCTTATCCTGTTGGAGGCTCTGTTCTTCCCTGAGTCACAGAGGCGGGAAGAGTGGCCAGAGATTCGGGGAGCTCAGTGTTAGGACTTCGTGGCTGAGGGTCATGGAAGCATCATTAACCTCAATATCAGGCTGAGAGGAACTAGTCTGCTTCCCCTCCCTCCCCTCCCTCCCCTCCCTCCCTCCTCCCCTCCCTCCCTTCCTTCCTTCCTTCCTTCCTTCCTTCCTTCCTTCCTTCCCTTCCCCCTTCCTTTTATTCTCCCTCCCTTCCCCTCCCTATTTCACTTGAAGTCCAGGCTGGATTTGAACTTGAGACCCTCCTGCTCCCCCCCCCCCACAAGTGCTGGGAACATGGGCAAGCATCATGGTTCCCTGCAGAATGATTTCAACAGGTGACCCTTGAAATAGCCAGGCAGGAGAAACTAGGGATGAGCTAGAAGATGTGTGTGTGTATGTGTGTGTGTATGTGCGCACTCGCGTGTGTGCATGCACACGTGTGTATCTGCTCTCAGGATGCTATGAAGATACCACCAGCACAGCGTTTGCCATCTATGAAGCAGCTACTTATGAGGCTCTGAGCTTGAGTTGGGCAGATCAACGTATAACCAGGCTTCATGTGTGCTACTGTTAAAAGACATCTTCGTGCATCGAGCCTGTTGAGAGCCTAGCGTTGGGGTACACACCTCGGATCAAATCGCTGGGGAGGTAGTGGCCAGGAGGATAGGGAGTTCAAGGCCATTCTTGGCTACATGTCAAGAATTCAAGTTTGGTTCTCAGGAGATATAACACGTTTCTTCAAAAACCGAAGTCTGTCTCCCACTCTCTCTCTGTTGTTCCATTACCATGGAAACCTCAGATCCCAGTTGTCACTGAGGCTGCTGCCTAAGGCTTCTGTGACAGGTTTCTCCATCAGACCACTGTTGGCTTGTGTTTGGGAGCCCTGGCCACTGCACCAGGTCTGTTATAAACAGCAGTCGCCAACCCAAAGCACAAGGTGTTGAAAGAACATGACGTGGGTACTTCTCAGAGGTAAAGGCTGAAGCCAGGGAGGCAGAGGATGTCTGTTTGACTGTAGTGGGGTGCTTGTACCCCAGGAACTTAAAGTTCCCGCTTCACGGAGCTTGTTCCCAAGTGACTGAGCTGTGAGCACGCTTCATCGGCCTTACGGATTTTTTTTTTTAGCAAGTGGGTTTGTAAACTCAAAACTCACAGAACGATTTGGACAGCATTTGGCTAGTTTGTTGGGAACTGCAGGAGACAGACAGCCGCTGCACGGACAGATGGCCACACGTGGCTCTGTGCACCGCAGGGAGGCATGTGGGGATATCTTGTCACGCCAAGCAGTTCTCTGGACATACCAGCGGGGTGCCCTCCTGCTCACCCAAAGAGCGTCAGAGCTGCGGTTGAGGCTCAGCCCGCAAGACCACCCCACTTCCACTTCAGGCATAAGCGCAGGCTGTAGCTTGTGACAGGGCTGCTGGGATTTCTATGCCCTCCTTGGTTTGGTTCATTTGCAGAACCCTGGGAAACCGATCAGGATGAGCAGTGGGATGAGGAGGGCCATATTGAGTGACTGACCAGAGGAGCATCTGTTAAGAAAGGCCACTGTCCTAGCATCAGGGTGCATCTTGTCAACCAGGGAGCCCTCACAAACTGCCCTAGGTCAGGGATCTTACAGAGGCAGCACACAAAGGCGGGGCAGATGAGGACCTTGGCCCCCAGTTCCTCTCCTCTCCAGAAGACTTGGGGAGCTGGTGTTTCCAAGCTTCTCATGCTGCTCTAGTCTTTCTAGGACCAGGAACTTCCACAAGTTGCCTCCTTAGAACAAACAAACAATAAATATATTAAAGAACAAATGCTCCTGTTGCTTGGGGAATGCCAAGGGTTTTAGGAACGTGGGTCAGGAACCCAGGTACAGGTTTGCCTTAAGGGAAAAGGTGTTTCCTCATGGCCTCGGAGCATAGCCCCTCCAGGCTCTGCAGCATCTGAGACTCTGCTCTTGTACAGGCTAAAGACACTGTAAACAACCCCCACTCCCGCCTTCCTCCTCTGGATGCTGCGTTAATGTTCTCATTGCATCAACAAACACCTGACAGGCAGCTTAAGGGAGGAGAGGTTTATGTGGGCCGGTGGTGCAGAGGGTCCATGGATGAGGGAAGTTGCAACTGCTACCTTGCACATCTTGGTGGGTCCTCCCTCCTGGCCCTGATCTACTGTGGTGCTGCTTTGACTGCCTGTCCCAAAGCTGAGGGATGTTGACCTCCCTGAGGGGTGGCTCCCCCTCTCCTTGCTGAACCTACTTGGGCTGTGGAACGTCTGTGGAGCTCTGGTAGCCCGCTATAGGCTGATAGACCAGTAAGACTGATATAGCAGGAAGATCTTGCCGCTGTTACAGTGGTCATCATGGCGTCAGAGCACAGCAAGCACTCTTTGGTGTCTGGGCATACACCATGTGAGCAACTCCTGAGGGATGAAAGTGCAGCGCGTGTGCCCCACACAGTACGTGGTCCCCACGCAGCACGTGGTCACGTGTGATGTGGTTGAGGTTCTGTTGTGCTGCACTTGGGTCAATAGTGCCGAGTGTGACTGCTGATCAGGGACAGTTGACTCTGAACTTCTGGTGGGGCACAGCAGTCCTGTCCAGTCTGTGTTTCTAGCCTCCTTCGGTGGCTTTGGGAGATCGTGTGGAGTAATGGATCTACGATGTCTAGGTGTTTCTGAAGCGTGGTCCTCAGTCTGAAACTGCCCAACCGGGATTACACACAGCTGCAGTCACACTTACAAGCAGTAGCAGCTGGACATCTTCTGAGATGCCAGGCCTTATAGGAGTTCATCGGTCACAGAGCACCTGAGGGGTACATCGGGGTTACCGTCCTCGCTTTACAGTTGACTGCAGAGTGGCAGGAAGGGCTCAGAGCCCAGGCAGAGTGTTCTGCGACTGCAGAAAAGCGGATATACTGCAGGCAAAGCCTGTGGAGTTCTACTGTGGCTTCCTCTTCCCCACTTCCAGAACCTTCTTTTGCAAAAAAACAAAAGCAGAACCAAGAAGTCAGGACTGCTGGTACACACCAGTAATCCCAGGCTGAGGCAGAGGGATTAGGAGTTTCAGGCCATTCGGAGTTCGTATAGAGATCTGTCCCCACGAAAGCAAAACACAAAACAGGCAGTTCTGCTTGGCTTAAACTGCTGCTCAGATTTGATTTCTGTTGTCGTGGTAACGAGTGACAGGCGCTCAGCACCCTCGAGTTTGGTCTTCTGTGTACTTGACAACCAGGAGATGCTTGCTCCCTGGCCCTCCGTGCCTGTGTCATGTCACCTTCCACTGGGGCCTCATAGAGCTGTCCCCGAGATACGGCAGACCTCTGCCCTTCCCCAGCCTCCAGCCCAGACCCCAGGAGATACTCGGAGTTGGGAATTTCCTATTCACTTTCTCACAGAGTCCTCCCCATTCTCAGTGCCACCCGGGCTCATGGGGGAGTAGCTGGTAGGTGGAATTGCTCCTGTAGTTCTGAAGCTGCACATGATGCAGCCAGTGGCGCTATCTTGTCAAGCAGCCCTCCTGGCCTCTGCGGCTTCCTCAGGGGCTGCACAGTTGCAAGTCATGGTGATGTCCCTGGGATCCTTATATGGTACATGAGCGTCCCCCTGCCTGGGCAGTGCCAGTAGCTGCTTGCTGTGGGCCTGGAGAGCACTGACACCCCCCTCGGCTGCCAGCTCCTGACAGTGAGTTGTCCTTAGCAGAGGCCAGGCTCAGCCAGCCCTGCTGTGGTCCTGGTCTGTGGGGGTTGTTTTGCAAGAATGGAGCCTGGGCCAACCTTTCCATGGAAAGGTGATGGGGAAGGAGGGCCCTTGGCCATCTTGAGGCAGTCAAGGGAGATGAGGACCTGGTTTGTCGGCTGAAGCTTTTGTCACTCTGGTGGGCCATGGGGATCTTGGGGGCGAGAAGAATGGGACTTGGGACATTGTCAGGGACAAGCCATGGCTAGGATTTGTGTGAGTGTGTGTATGTGTGTTGTGTGCTTGTGTGCACACATGCCACCACAAGCATGTGGCAGTCAGAGGGGACTCTATTCTGTCTACCACAGGGGTCCTATAGAAGGAACTCAGACTTGGTGGGTCAGACATTTCACTGCTGAGCCATCTCTCCAGTTCCGTCTCGTCATTGGAGCATCCAGTGGGAGGCATTTAGCATGGGGCAGGTCTGAGGAGAAGCCCTCCCATTGTAGGGTGTCCCAGCATCCATTTGCTCGTTCGTTCGTTTGTTTGTTTTTTGGAACATTTTGATGTGCACCGAGCTCTGAGTCCGTGTAACAGTTTTTCTTTCACTGGAGCCCAGAGAGGTTAAACAACCTGACTTACGTCACCCAGCAAGTGGGAATGGGAGGTAGGAGCTGGTCAAGCTAACTGGCTCTCAGTAGGGGCTCCAAACTCCCCCTTCCCTCTCCCCCCAAGCTGTTAACCTGTTTGTTGAGTGACCTTACGATGCCTTTTTGGCATGTGAAGTGCTCAGTGAGCTGCTGCTTCACTCCATGGCGGCAGGAGGACACCCCACAGGCAGGAAGCAGAGAGAAGTCAGTGCTGGGTACTCAGCTCTTATTTGTGCGTGGGTGTGTGTGCACGCGAGTGTGCGTGCAAAAGGACTTCAGAATTGGCTAGACTGAAATGAGACCCAGCACTTTCCTGCCTTTCCCTGGCCACGTTCCTGCTCCCGGTCAAGTGGCCACACCCTTCCAGCCTGCTGCAGTCAACTACAGGGAGGAAGTGGGTGGCAGGCTTGGGTGGGGGTCTGCTTCCCGCTCCATGGAGCTATCCCTGAAGTCTCTGACCCTTCCCCCGGCATCTCTCTTATTCCTCTGGGCTGGGGACTTCCAGTTGGATGCAGAATGGGACCAGATGAGGAAAAGGGAGAATATAGAGGGGCCAGCTTTCTGATGGGGACCTTGGCAGAGCAACACTTCCTGCCCCTGGCTTATGACACCTGAGCAGGTCACAGGCCCTTACAGCAAAGGATATATTTCCCTGTTTGTTCATGAGTCCCCCACGCGCCAGGAATAGGAGGATGGAATTCATCTTCCTGGCAGGCCAGCCACCTTCAAAACACAGCTCTGGGGCCACCTCCTCCAGGGCCTCAAGGAAGCTGGGGGCCTGTGTGTGGGTTTGAAAATGTCTGCACAGTTCTCAAGAACTTGTTACCCAGGGACTGGAGCAGGGTAGAGAATATGCTTGCCCTGCTGGTTAGAGGCCAAGGAGGTGGCCTCAGGGACAAAGAGAACATGAAGCTTCAGGAGGAGGGAGGCTTATGGGGCACAGCTGTGACTGCAAAGGGCAAGCAATTAGCACCCCTCCGACTGCTCCTGGGAACTATTAAATGGCCAGGCAGGGAGGAAAGCTAGAGGTAGCTGGGCCCAACCACCTTTTAGCCCAAGGCTGCTGGGCTAAGCCTTCTGAAAGGCTAGCTCTGGGGAGGTGGCTTCAGGTGCTGAGGGTCCCATCATGTGGGTCTCTGCACATAAAAGTCAATGCTTGTTGGGAAATCTGTTTTCTAGATCAACTTCCCCAGACCTCAGTGTCAAGGAGTAGGACCAGTGGCTGCCTTGCTGTGAGGATCAGGGCGGCGTTATCTACACTGAGGTCAAACTGCTCTTCCTTTTTTTAAAGTCTTTCTGCTGTGCGACCCAGGCCTCTCTGTTTCAATAGCTCTTGAATGGCCAGCGAGAGAGTCTATCAGGCAGTGCAAGGCTGCTGGTAGCTATTTTTCTTGTTTTCTTCCTTTCCTTCTTTTTGGGACAGGGTCTCCCTATGTAGCCCTGGCTGTCTTGGAATTCACCCTGTAGACCACACTAGCCTTGAACTCACAGAGACCTGCCTGTCTTCCAAGTGCTGGGATTAACGCAATGTGCAACCACACCCTTGTTTGTTTCTGTAGGGCTGTGGCAACAAGGAACCAGAGCCTCCTTAGTTAGAATGGGAGTCCATTTGTAGAACGGGAGTCCGTTTGTTACCTTGCAGTCCTGAAAGTCATGATCAGTCAAGAGTTGGGCCAGGCCTTCCAGCCTTCTGGAGTCTTCAGTGACCTCATCTACTTCTCATCTCTGACCTCTTCCAGTTCTGGGAAGGACCCGTGCTGTCCCACCATCTCCCCAGCCATCAACACACTGCATCTCCCAGACTGTCTAGGCTCACGGTGGCTTCTCTTCCTTCGGGTCACTTGTACTCCCGAGTTAGCTCCAGTCTGCATTCAAAGGCCTTTTCTTCATCACAGAAGGGGAAGCACCATACAGTCATAAAAGATGCAGGAGAAAAGAGGTCCAGGGAGCTACAATGAGTGTCCCTAGGAAGGAATGTTAAGTCAGGTATGGTGGTAGATGCCTGTAATATCGGCATTTGGACCAATGAGCCAGGAGGACTGTGAGTCTGAGGCTAGCCTGGGCTATGTTTCAAGATCCTTCTCCAAAGACCTAGATGGGGAAAATAAAAACAAATAAAAGGCTGGTTAAAGCTGAGGAGGGCTGGCCCAGTGGCTCCTGAACTCACCGAGGATCGGCCAGCTTTCTCTGAGCAGTTTGTGTGCTCTCTGCGTGATGCCATGAGCCAGGAGACAAGCAGGTGACATGCTTACCCTTTACAGAAGTGATGGCAGCTAAACCTTTGGCACAGATGTGCCAAACTGTGACAATGCCTCGGAAGAAAGGAGATGGCAAGGGAACAGAATGTGTTGGGGAAGCGTGTGGGGTGTGTGTGTGTGTTAGTCCCAAGAGTGTCAGGGGCAGGGAGCGTGTCTACATAGGCTCTCAGCCCTGGCTCCTCATCTGCCAAGCTTGCAGAGTCCAGTGCTAGTGTCCCGCCCACCTCCCACCCCCAATCCAGGTCATAGCTTTTATCTCTGCCAAAGAACATAAACTGGACCCGCCCCCCAAACCGCGGCTCATCAGACAGCTATAGTACAGATGACCACTAGAGGGCGCCATGCACATAGCGTTCCCGCTCTCAGCCCAGTGAGGGGGTCTCCCCCGTGGCAGGTGTACAGTGGAGCCCTTTTGTTGTTGTTGTTAATGGCTTAATGATTTAATCTTCTTATTTTCTCAGCAGAACCGCTTTGGACTTCTGGGTATGTGGGGACATTACCGATCAGATTAATTAATGCTAGTTCCACAGCTGGGAAGCCAGCTCTGCTGAGGAGTTACTCTCTCGCTACCGTTTCTGCTTTCTTTCTGTACAGTGCATTTCTCTATCTGTGTTGAGCTTGCCCAGGCTTGTTCTGCTGCTTTGAGTGACCAGCAGATTTCATTCCCAGCATGCCTTGGTGAGCACCCTGTGCAACTTTCTCAGAGGGACGGTGTGATGTGTGACCACCGCAGGCAGTGAAATCTGAGTTCTGTTTTTCTGTTGTTTGTTTCTTTTGGATTTTTGCACCCCCCCCGGTTCTTCTGCACACACCCCACCCTCCAACCATAATTAAAATCACTTGTCAAAAAGGCAGTGTGATTGATTTGCAAGGAAGTGGGATCAAAAGTCATAAGCCAGGGACTCCGAGGCTTACAGCAAAGGCCTGCTGTGGCCTGGGGTTTAGAGTCATTGGTCATCAGCACCTGAGCCTAGGGTCGGGGCCAAGAGAATGGAGCTGGGGAGCCCATATGTGCGGGGCTGGGGTGCAGGGTGCAACTTTAGCTGTTCGTCAGAGGTGGGGAATCAAGTCATGGGGCTGAAGTCCTCTAGACTAGCCACTATGCACTGGTGACCCTGCAGTGTGACCCTGGCTGGACATGGTATCACATACTGTAATCCCAGCACTCGAGAGACTGAGGCAGGAGGATTGAGAGTTCTGGGACAGCCTGAGCCACGGGGCTGGCTAGTTTTATTGCAACTTGACCCAAGCTATAGCCATCTGAGGGGAAGGAACCTCAATTGGGAAAATGTCTCCATAAGGTTGGGCTATGGGCAAGTCTCTAGGGCATTTTCTTAATTAGTGACTGAGGGAGGAGGACCCAACCTATTGTGGGAGGGGCTGTCCCTGGGCTGGTGGTCCTGGGTTCTATAAGAAAGCAGGCTGAGCAAGCCATGGGGAGCAAGCCAGTAAGCAGCACCCTTCTATGGCCTCTATATCAGCTCCTGCCTCTGCAGCCTGAGTTCCTGTCTGGATTCCTGCAGTGGTGGACTATGGTGTGGAATCATAAACCAAATTAACCCTTGCATCATAGCAATAGCAATCCTAACTAAGACAGCCTCAAAAAAGAAGGGCTAGGGACATAATTCAATGACAGAGAACTTGCCTAGCATGTGTGAGTCCCTGGGTTTGACCTTAGTGGTGACCTGGGCACCTGAAGTTGATGTTCCAGAGGTCTCTAACCTTCCCCAGAGGCCTGCACTGTTTGCTTGCCCTCACCGCTCCACGGTTGTGCCTCCAGTCTTCCTTTCCCCCTGGGCCTGCATTTTCAACTTTACCACAGCCTTTTGAGCCTTGGTGTCCCTGAGCCTCCCATAGATGCTGTGCTTGCTGGAGTCTGACACCTGCTCTTTGCAGGGACTTTGGAGGGCCTGTGCCTCTGCGGAGTTGTCAGTGGCCAAGAGGAGTCATCCTTCATCCTGCTTATCCCTCTAGCCTGGTGGGCGTCTGTGAGAGACCTTACTACCTGTACTTCAGGTGCCTGGGCAGAGAATCCAGGAGCTTCCGAATAGGTTGAGCCTCATCTTTAGGGGGTGGTATTTGACATCTGGGTCCTTTGAGAATTGGTGACCGTGGCACCTACCCTGTAAGTCCCCTGAGCATCGTTTGGTGAGGCCCTCTGCCCTAGGCACTGGCAGAGAGCTGAGCCTTCCAGAGCGTGGATTTGACTCAGTTCTCTTCAGGTGAGCTCAGGTGGAGTGCGTCTAAGAAGTACTGGATGTAGCCCAGCTCTGGGATGGGGCGAGGAGGAGGCAGAGAGAGATAAATCTCATCCTTAGCTACTCTCCACATAGCAGACGGTTGTCACAACAGCCCTGCGATCCTGCCCACCTATTATCCATCTCCCGTGGTGAGGGATGCTGTGTCCATGGTTGTTCTGTGACGGGGGAGGGGGAGCTTTCCTCCCTGTTTCTCTGTCTGGATTGTAGGGATCTTCAGCTCGGGGCTCAGAACTGGGAGATGACTTCCTGGCACACAGAGGCAGAGGGGAAGTTCTGGTTGCAGTTCAGTGGTAGCCTGGGGATGTGGCACCAGGGAGGGTGCACAGGCTAAGTAAAGTCACTGTGTTCTGAGCTCTTTAGGGGAGGCAGCTTCCACCGGAGGGAGCAGAGGAAAAGGTGCTGGAAAAGTCAGCTGGGCCAGGTGGTTGGTGACACCGTGGCAGGTCCGTGGAATGGATTCTGAAGGCAGTAGAGGACTGTGCTGGAGGAAGGACTGGATGGGTCAGTGGTTAGGGAGCACCGTGGACTGGGTTAGAGAAGGGTGTACCCAAGGTGTAAGAGACCAGTAGCAGCTCACCTCTGGCTGACAATGGGCTAGCCTCCAGAATTCTCCCTGCTGTGTTTAGAGCAGTGGTTCTCAATCTTTTTAATGCCATGACCCTTTAATACAGTTCTTCATTCTGTGGTGACCCCCCACCCCTAGCCATAAAATTATTTCGCTGCTACTTCATAACTGAAATTTTGCTACTGTTCTGAGTCAGAGTGTAAATATCTGATATGCAGAATATCTAATAATGCAACCCCAAAAGGGGTCTGGACCCTTGGGTTGAGGACAGCTGGGCTAGAGGGTGGGTTGAAGAAACCCATGATGCTTTGCATGTGAGGAGACAGCTAGGCTGCCTTTTATTCTTCAAGGACCATGTTCTCTGTGAGTGAGCTGCCCTGGCCCCCCCCTGCTCCTGATTCAGCCTGCCCAGGGGACCTATATGCCAAGTTTGACATTTTATTGTGAACCTGGAAACCTTCTTCCTATTCAAGTCATTTTTCTGTAGTTCTAACATTTTTCTGATCACCCTGGGGGACAGAGGGGAAAGAAAAGGACTCTGTTTTGGGGCTGAAGGAATTGCCTGTTTAACTCTAGCTCTGAGCTTCAGCTACACACACACACACACACACACACACACACACACACACACACACACACACACACACACACACACACACACACACACACACACACACACACACACACACGATATCAGGCAGCGTGCGGCCATCAGACCTAGTTTAGACCTAGTTCCTGAGACAGATGCATTCTGCCTGCCATGGGCGTCTCTGTGTCAGAGAAACCTGTGTGAATAGTTGCTCTGCCCTTCAAAGTAGAAGAGGCTGAGGGTGGCTCGAGGCTGGCTGCCCCAATCAACCCCCAGTCTCCAGGCGACATCCTTCTTCTCCTTGCCTCATCAAGGCTGCATTGTAGTAATTGGGTTCTTGGTGACCCACGACTGCTGGGCTAATGTGAACCTTAATGGGACACCACTTTTCCATCAGTGAAGTGGCCGGAGGTGAACTGTAGGTGACAGCCACTAACTGCGTTCTGGGTAGCTGTCCCCGGCTGAAGTCCTTTGCTCTCTATCTCCCATGTGTCCTCTGTACATGAATCCTGGGCCTGGTTTTGTGCTGGATGCATGACCACGGTGATAATCTGAGACCTCAAGCTAAGAGTTTGCCTCTGTCACGAGAATGGTGAACTGTGGGAACGTGGAAGAGTGGCCCTAGCACCTAGAGTGGTAGGTGCACTCAGAGTATATCCTGGGGACTTCTAAAGACATAAGAGGAGGGTTCTCCCATCATCAGGAAGTGTAGGGGTGTGATCTACAGGATCTGACTCCAACAGGCTTTGAGGAAGGTACAGGGGTGGGGAAGGAGAGGGCACTGCTGGATTTGTGGGAGGCCAACCTCTTATCAGGAATCATTAGAAACCCCCACGGGCTTTACTCAGGAGATCTCCACCCTGGGCAATGACAGGGACACCTTGGGGTGCTGGGAAAATGGCTGAGTCTGATGGCATCCCCTCTATTTAAAATGACCCAAAGGCCCAGAGTGTCCCCGTGTCAGGTACGGCTCTCACAGGCAGTTGCATCACGCTGGTACCCGTGGAGTGAGCCACTGTAATCTTGGCTATTGGAGCCAGAGCATGATGGCCGACAGCGGCCATCAGCAGGTGGGCTGGAGGTAGGCCCCACCCTCCAACAGCCTTCCTGGATCCCAAAGGCTCTAGGGATCTTACTTAGACAGTCTCAACCAGACACGTCTTCCGCAGTGGCTTCAGATGTGGGCTGATGGCCTCCTTTTTAATGTACCTTATTAAAATGCACACACTTTTATTTTTAGTGTCTGAACCTATTGTGCCTTGTGAAGTAGAATGGAACCTTATGCCCCAGCAGAACAAGCTCATAAATCAATGGTTCAAGTCCCCATTGCATCCTATTCCTAGGCCTTGCCAACACAGTTCGGAAATTGCCCTGTCTTAGAAATCACTGAGTTAACACACCAGAGCGTTGTCCTGTGCTCAGTACCCTCCGTCATGGTCCGTGTGAGAAGACCAAACCCATCTCTCATGAACAGCCATCCAGCTGGGCCTCTTGATGGTGAAGAGGCCATTTTTCTGATGTTTACCGCACAATGTTTGAACATCATTCCTTCTTTGCCCTGTCTGAGTCAGACACTCTCTCCCTGGGCTCCTAGCCTTGCCTCACTTCAAGCCTTGTCTGTCCTGCCTGCTGTCCTCATGTTTGGTGCTGAACTTGGTGGGTGTCACGGATCAGACTCCTACATCAGGGTCTTCGCGTGTGCCACCATCAGGAACAATCCCCCTCCTTGAGTTCTGTCCCTTGCCTTTTGTGTGTCCGTGGATGTCAGAAATGTCGCCGGCAGCAGTCAGTCCCAACTCCCAGGCTGATGATATTTTCACTCTCACTTAGATCTTATTTAGGTCAGATCTTGACTTGTCTGAGCTGGAAGAGCCTCACATGCAGCAGTGTGATTGCTTTTCAGAGCCGCTTTGAAGAAGCCCTTCATGGACGGTGGATTAGAACGTCTTCGGAGTTGGAAAATTCACAGAAAACTCTTGTTTCCTGGACTTGTTTATCAGAGGTGTCCTGGGGTCTCGATGCCGGCTCACGGGGTGGGGCCCCTGCTCGTCCTTTGCTGAGAGCAGAGATGGGAGAGATAGGCAATGGACTCTTTGTCCCCTCCATTCTTCTGAGGCTCCGTAGAGTGCTCTGTCTTTGAGTAGATCTGGGCAGGGCACTGCTGGGCACCAGCCTGTGGCGGGCTGGTTAAGTGGCCCAAATTGAGGCAGCTTCCTACCGGTTTCAAATTCTTCTTTTGATGTGCAGCAGGTGTGGTATGGCCCCTTTTGTGAGATTTTTGCTTTGATCCTGGTTCAGAGTGGGTTTGCTGAGATTTCCACCCCCAAGCCCCCCCCACCCCCGCCTTGGTCCTTTGTTCTCTGTGAACACCAAGAAGAGTATGTATGGTACACAGGTCCCTGGGGGCAGTGTGATGCAGTTGCTATGTCAGTAAAAGGGGTCACTGTTCCTCTGGTTCCCAGAGCCTGCATCCCCGAACTCCCTTTAGGTTCTCATATCCTTCCACTGTGAGGGTCTTGCACCCCACTTTTCCAGAAGACGTGCTCTATCCCTTGGAATGAGAAGCTGAGGCAGGCTGCAGGTGCTGGCCGGCCTTTCTCCTCCACCTAGAGGGAGGCTTGTTCGTCACCCAGCCCGCTTTCAAAGCCCTGCTTTCCTAATAATGTCAAAAGGAAACAACAACAACAAAAAAGGCTGCCAAAAAAAACCCCCCTTTTTTTTCCTTAAGAGCCTGGGTATAAATAATAAATATATAAATGGAGCCATACAAAGAAAAAGGATAAAAAAAATAAAATCAAAGCTGTGAGCACCGGGCTTGGCCCGAGGTATAAATAGCTTACTCTTAGGAGGCGCCCGGGTGAGCTTCTGAAGTCATAGCTTCCCTCTGTGACTGTAAGTCAGGAAAGGTGGCTTTTTTTTTCTTCTTTTCTTCTCCAGGTTGCTTTCTTTTAAATCTTGGTTAAGAAAAATTTGAGACAGGGTCTTCAGTAGCCCAGGCTAGCCCCCAACTCATTGTGGGTCTGAGAGCGACCTTGAGCTGACCCTTCTGCCGCCATTTTTCTCCATGTCAGGATTAAAGGCGTGCGTCCCCACATCTAACTTTTTGCCTTTTAAGCCTTGCCAAGTCTTTGGAGGCCCGTGAGTAGACAAGAGGCTCATCACAGTCAGGCTCTGCGCTCTCTTTCTTCTCTGTCTTCCCCTTCCCTTTCCCTGACCTCCAACTCCTCTGCCTTCCCTGGCTTCCACACTCCACCCCTCTCGGGCCTCCATCTCCCTCCTAGCTTCCTCCTCTTGGTCCTCAGATGGTATTTCTGTTCAGCTGGCTCACCTCAGGCCCTGGAGACTGGGTGCAGTAAGAGGGCCCCTTGGCCAGAAGGACCGGGTCGATGCCCACTCCTCAGGTCTGGCTGCCGAGTTGCCTGTGGAAAGGCACTTACCTCAGAACAGTGAGGATGCTTGGGAAAGCCAGGCCGGCAGGTTCCTGTGAGTGCCATCATTAACCTACCTCAGGACTGG
This sequence comes from Rattus rattus, assembly GCF_011064425.1. NCBI lineage: Eukaryota > Metazoa > Chordata > Mammalia > Rodentia > Muridae > Rattus > Rattus rattus. The sequence continues at coordinate 253,657,751 of NC_046154.1, forward strand.
GACTGGGCACGGCCAGTGGCATCTTTGAAGTGTGAATCCTTTTGGGCACCTGGACCATAACTTTAAAAATCTCAGCATTCCTGAGATTCGATGAAACCCACTAGCTTGTTGGGGTGGTTACTGGTCGGGTAAAAGGTACTGGCTCTTCCAAAAAAATCCTCTGAAAACTGGTGGGTCCTCTGAAGCTGCCCATTGGGTTAACACTGGAAACCATTCAGTGCAGAGTGGGAGACCTCGACGAACCAAGCCGGGGCAATGGACTGGGAGTCTGTCTACTCTTGGTTTCTGTGGGTCCCTGGACTGGGTCCCTCCCACCATACATTGCTCTGTAGTCTTTTTTTTTTTTAAATTTATTTTTAGGTACTCCTCCCAAGTCTGCAACTTTTTCAAGACCAATTTGGTTGGATGCCTCCTCTGGAAGGAGTCTCCCCATGGTTCTCTCACCCCTGCTGTTCTTCTGCAAGTCTCTCCTGAAGCCAATTTATTGGATGCCTCCCCAGGGAGTCTCCCATGGTTCACCTTGTTCTTCTACAACAGTGTCTCTCCTGAGCCTCCTCAGGGAGCCACCATCAGTCACAGCAGACCCTCCATGGCTTTGGAGATCCATAAGTAGGCAAGAGGCTTGTCTCAGTCACACTCTGTGCTCTTTCTTCTCTGTCCTCCCCTCCCTCTTCCCTGACCTCCAACTCCTCTGCCTTCCCTGGCCTCCACACTCCATCCCTCTCTGACCTCCATCTCCCTCCTATCTCCTACCTAGGTTTTAATATACACCATGTGTGCAACCCAGGCCAGCTGCAGAGGGCGCCAGACCTTCCTCTGAAGAGAAAGCAGGGACTCCTCCCACCTTTGTGCTATAGTGGGGAAACTGAGGCGCAGTGAGATGCAGGGGGCTTGCCTGAGGCAGAGTAAGGTTTGAGTTGGGACTTGGTGGCTTTGGCCAAGTTCTCAGTACTTTTCCTGGGTTCTGAGTCTGTTTCCCCAAGGCCTTGAACAGGAAGGACCACCCCAGGGAGAGCATGTGGCTCACAGCCTGGCAGGCTCTGGTGTGTACTTCTTGTTTATTAAGGTCACGAAGTGCCTGGCCCTGTTTAGTGTTGTTTTTGATGTTCAAGGGCAGCGCGGAAATTTTTGTTTTATGTGACCTAGTTTCTGTGCTTTGATAATGGCATTCCACTGCACGTCACCAACTGAGATTTCCGACCCCACCCTTCACCCCTCTACCCCCCCACCCTGCATCCTTCTCCCCCAGCCCTAGGCTTCATGCCCCTGCCTAGGTAGGAGCCACCCATCTCAGCCTCCCTAGTCCTGGGATTACAGGGGCCATCATGCCTGATTTTTTTTTGTGGGGATTTTGTTTACCTGTTTTTGTCTTGCGACAGGGTTTCTCTGTGTAGCCCTGGCTGTCTGTCCTGGAACTCACTCTGTAGACCAAGCCTGGACTTGAACACAGAGATCCACCTGCTTCTGCCTCCTCAGTGCTGGGATCAAAGGCTTGAGCCACCAGTGCCAGCTATGCCTGATTTTTACTGTTGGGCTCAGGCTCGGCCCCTCATGGTTTCTCAGCAAACACTTTGCTCACCAAGCTGTCTTTCTAGCCCCGTGCTCTGGGGTCTTTCTGAGAGGAATGGTGGCTCCTTCGTGTGATTCTCCTGTGTGGCTCACTGAAGTCTCCCTGGAGAACCTTATTCTCAACCAAAACTCTTATTCTTCTTTGACCGTTACTCTAACCACTGCACGTGGCCTCAGCATAGGGGACCCGCCATACTCTTCTCTGAGAAGTTAGCGGGGTGGAACCGCTGGTCACTAGGGTGCTGTGGTTGCCTCTTTCTGGTACTCTCTATCTCACCTACGAAGTGCAGGGCTTTGCTGGAATTGGGCCTGCTTTCTGGTGCCCCAGGATGGACATTTGGGAGGTGGGGCAAGGGGAGTCCACACCCCTTGGTGGTCACTGACTCATGAAGCTGTTTGATGTTTGCACGCTTCCCTCTAGCGTCACACACACGAACACACGGTGAGGATTGGGGGATTAAGAAATGATTAGTAGGGACTGGAGGGATGGCTCAGCAATGAAGAGCTTTCTCAAGACTGAGTCACATTTATGGATCCCCATGGGTGTGGCCATCATGGTTTTTCCTGTTTTGTTTTTTGTTGTTGTTGTTGTTGCTTTTGTTTTGTTTTGTTTTTTAAATCCATGTGTTGATTTTGCTTTTGGCTGTTGTGAATAACATGGCCTTGAACATGGGTTTACAAAAGGGTCTCCTTTTCAAAAAAAAAAAATCCTGAACGTCAGCGTCTTTGATGATGTTAGAGCTGACATCTGTCCTTTGGAGGCAGAGGATGGGTTATCTCCAGAGCTGCATCCACGGCCACGTCCCAAGAGCCTGTTGTGTGTCCTGTTCCAAGCTGGGGATTGGTGCTTGTCAGCCTGCCTGGAGACCTAACAGAGCAAACAGGAAACGCCGCCTGAGGCAGTAGGGTCAGAGGGGTGAACAGGACTGGCTTGAGGTCTCCCAGCCATCAGGGTAGGGCCCCCTGCTCCTACCGGCCTTTGTGGTATACATGATATTGTCCCCGTCCCCTGCTGTTGTACGTGCTGGGTGACCACCACGTAAGGTGCTGAAGTGTTGAGGTGACTGGTATTTAGGGAAGAATTTAGAGGGGTTGTCTCTATATGAGTTCCACTATGGAGGTACAAAATGGTGGGACACCTGCTCCCAGAGATCTCAGGCAGGATGTGTGGTCAGCAAGTGATTCGTGCCTCTCTCAGGGCTATAAAAAAAGTGGCAGGCGGTGCTGTCGCTGTCACCTCTGGATCTGAGGGCCAAGCCCTGCATCTGTACAGGCTCCTGTGTCATATTGCGTCTCCCCGGGCACACGCATACCTCATAGCTGTGACCAAGGGCCATTGGAATTTCTGGGGAGATGAAGGATCCTGTGTGGTGCCATAGAACTGGGGTGCACACTGTCTGAACCCTACAACTGCTCCCTCCCCAGCCTGTATACCTACTGCTTATGAGCAGATAGCAGCCTCAGGGCCCATAAACTGCCATCATAGACTCTGGGCTCCCTTCCTTAGTCTCTTCTTTTGCCTACTGGCCCTGATCCCAATCCTATGACCTTCTATAGAGATTTAAGATCTTAGGAGGAAGCGTGTCCGTCCAGGGGCCAGGAGAGACTGAGATGGTAATAAAGGTTTAGTAACTTATCACCTGGAGCACATGTGTGCATGCACCTACAGAATTTGTGGGGTGTCTGGGGAGAAAGAGGGGTGTGGACCGTGCCTTCCCTGGGTTCAGGACATCGTCCAAGCAGATTTCCATGCAGGCCCAAGTATCAGCAACTGAGGCCTGGCTGTCATGACTCTGCAGAGTCCACGTGGGAAGTGAGGTGAGAGGGGACATCACAGGCTGGATGTGGGTGGACGCCCTCTAGGAGGTTAACTGTTCCCAGGGCAGAGAGCTGTGCCCAGCTGAGGCAGATTCTGATCTGAGATGCCAGCCTCTAAGGAAAGTGCAGAATGTAAGAATGGCAACTTCATCAGACGTCCATCCTAAAGGACGTGGCACACTTTAAATTCCGACCACCATGTGTGCAAGTAGGCCTGTTGGCACCTCGAGTCTAGAACCCCAGATCCAGAGAGAGAAAACTTCCATCCATCTTCTCTGGTCTTGCTGGGGTCTAAGCTTTGTCTATCAAAGCAGCCTCGGGCAGGTCTGGGAACATTAGAAGCTCCCATGTCTCAGTCACATGTTTCAAAGAACAGTGTGGACAGACGGGTCATGCTTGGGAGGCAACAAGAACCGCTCGATGTCAAGCAAAATGGCAGGTGTCTGGGCTGGGAGTATTTCCCCCAGCCGCTCTGGGCTTCCCAACAGGAAGGGATGCCCATGTCAGCGGCAGGTTAGAAGCACAGGACTTTTCTCTTGGGCTCCCTGCATACTGACCTGGTCTCTCTTTGTCCCACAGTGACTGACTTGCAGGAAGAAGGCAAGAGCGCCATCAATTCTCCAATGGCCCCGGCTTTGGTGGACATTCACCCTGAAGACACCCAGCTAGGTACCATGGCCACTTGGCCTCCTTCGGTGTCCATCCCTGGTGTGGGACCCTACGTGGGTGGGTGATGCTTGAGAAGCGGGGTCTTAATTCCTAGATCTCTAGGGAGAAGCAGGCTTCCACCCCAGTCTTCCGGGGAAGGTTTTATTGGCATGCAGGTGTAGATGACTTAGCATTGGGAACATGGCTGGTTATGGTCACAGATCCCAGGGGGTTGGGAGGTAGGGGGTGGTTAGGCATGGTTGGGTAAGCAGTGGAGGAGAGGGAGGAAGAGTTAGATTGGTTACTGAGCTGAGGACTGGATAGTGTAACTCTAGAAACGCCAGGCCCAAGGTTCTGGCTTGAGATAGCTGATAGCTGATCTAGGAGATGAGGAAAGATGAGTCTTGATTGGATCAGGGTGTGGAACCCAATGATCCCCTAGAGGAGGCTAGGGGACAGTCACCCTTGGAGGACAGTCTCCCTGGGACGAGTGGGTCTGTCTTAGTCAGGATTTCTATTCCTGCACAAACATCATGACCAAGAAGCAAGTTGAGGAGGAAAGGGTTTATTCAGCTTACACTTCCACATTGCTGTTCATCACCAAAGGAAGTCAGGACAGGAACTCACACAGGGCAGGAACCTGGAGGCAGGAGCTGATGCAGAGGCCATGGAGGGATGTTTCTTACTGGCTTGCTTCCCCTGGCTTGCTCAGTTTGTTTTATAGAACCCAAGACCACCATCCCAGGGATGGCACCACCCACAATGGGCTGGGCCCTCCCCACTTGATCACTACTTGAGAAAATGCCTTACAGCTGGATCTCATGGAGGCATTTCCTCAAGGGAGGCACCTTTCTCTGTGGTAACTCCAGCTTGTGTCAAGCTGACACACAAAACCAGACAGTTCAGGGCAGTGAGGTCTCAAAACATGAAGAAATTAAAAAACTAGGCACACATCCCGAACACCCTATACATCTCCTTGGCTACCACAAAGAGCCATCCATCCATGCTGGGCCTGTGGCTGGCCATGTGGGAACTGTGATTATGGAAGAACCCTGGGTCCTTGGAGCTTGCTGACAGGGCGTCAGCCAAGGTACTTTTTTCTGACTTTGCTGTTCTGGCAGCAAGTCACTGTGGACAGCAGGTTGGGACACTGCTTTTTTCTAAACCCCGGTTCAGAGGGAGATCCCCGTCTAGTCAGATTTTCCATGACAAGGCTGTTTAGGGTCTCATGGTGGAAGCAGGTGTGGCCCAGAGATGGCTTGGTACCCAAGACTACTGGCTTGTGATGTCTCTCCCCACAGAAGGGCATGCCTCTGTCACGGCTTCTGCAGCTGCTTGTTGCAGCAGGTGCTTCCGGGCTATTCGCCTGGGAAGCTGGACTTCCTCCCAGCCCCCACTGTGGTCAGCGAGCCCACGGCACCCTGGCTTCTCTGGGACACTGGTCTTTTCTGTTCTGGCTCCTCTACCTTCATTCCCTCCCCATCTTCCTGTCCTGCTCTCCCCATGAACTCCACCAGACTCTTGTCTGTCAGAGCCAGGCATGGAGGGGGAACGCACAGGGGAGAGGGGTAAAATGTCATCTTTCTGTGTGTTTTGGCTGTTTCTAGTACTTCCGTGCAATACTGTTTTGTATATGTTACTGCCTGCCCGTCTGTTTCCTTGTGTTCCGAGGCACCACGCAGCCTCCTGTATGACTAGTTGAACAGTGACCCAGGTACTGATGCTCAAAGCTCTCTTCAGCTCTCTGGTTCCGGTAGAGCATTTTTGAGGCTACTCTGTCTTTTCTCTACTCATGCCGTCGTGGCTCAGACTTGCTGCCAGAGCAATTGGAGCCCAAGACTGAGGAGCTAGAGTCCAGCTGTCCCGTATGATTTATCTCTGATCTTGTCTGGCTGACAGAGCCATGTGAGTTGTTCTCACAGAGAACGTGATGGTCTCTGCTTTACCACCAGCCTCCTGACTCATGTGGGTGAGCAGGGAGTTCACCCCTGGCATCCCTGTCAACCCTTCCCCCAACCCCCATTCACTCTGGTCCTTTCTGTCTTCGGCAGAGGAGAATGAGGAGCGCACCATGATCGATCCCACCTCTAGAGAAGACCCCAAGTTCAAGGAGTTGGTCAAGGTGAGTTATAGTCTGATGTGGTTGGACCATCCCTGTTGGTTCTGGGCCTTCTTCTGGGGGATCCGGACTCCTGTGGATACAAGAAAGACTTGAGCCTCTGGGCTCCTGAAAGGGTCATCGAGGCTACATTAGAAAGGGGTGGTGAGGAATAGAGTGTGGGCTGAAGAATGGATGGAACTTGAGTCTTCTAGGTGCTCCCATGCTAGGGCATGCTGACCAGGGCCTTTACGGGCTGTCACATGGTCCTCATAAGAACTGTGTTGGGTCTGTTTTGAGCCAATATACCCTACCTACATACTTGGTTGTCTGTGGCTTCATGGGGTGTGGATTTAAGTTGTTTTGGGGAGCAGGTTGTTGTCTCCCCCTACTGGAGCCTCATCTGAAGAGGCCTTGGTATCCAAGTTAGCTAGTTAATGGTCAACTTAGCCCAGCCCTGGATTTACATGAAAAGGGAGTCTCAATTGAGGGATTTCCAAGATCAGACTTGACCTGTAGCGTGTCGGTGGGAGATGGTCTTGATTGTTAATTGATATCAGTAGACATAGCCCACTGTGGGTGGCACCATTCCCTCAGCAGGCAGTCCTAGATTATATTAGAATGCTAGCTATGCATGAACCTGTGAGTGACCCAGCAAGCAGTGTCCCTCCATGGTTTCTGCTTCGAGCTCCTTCATGAGCTGAATTCTGCCCTGAGTTCCCTTGGATGGATTGAGCTGGTAGAGTGAGTCAATAAATTCTTTCCTCCCCTCAACTGCCTTTGACCAGAATGTTTTCACACAGTGACAGAATGAAACTGAAACACTTGGGGACCATGTGTGGTAGTGTGAATAGGAGCCAGGTGGGACAGCAAAAGGCTTTGTTCACAAAGGTCACAGTAACAGGCAGGTGGCTTTGTGTCTCCGTGGCTGCCAGGGACATCTGCCTGCTCTTCTCTAGCACATGGCTGATCCCGTCCAGGGACAGCCTGAGGCTTTGATTGCTCAGATCTAAGCCATAGTAGGGCTCCTGAAGGCCACCCACCAGAGACAGAGGCAAGCAGATGGTGTCCTGCCTTGGAGATCCAGAATTGGCTTGGGTGACCAGGTGCTTTGAAATGCTGCATGTGACAGACAGTGTCCTGAAATAGATGGCTCTCTATTGGCTGTCCCACCTTCACTGAAGCAGAGAGCCTGCTCAGGCCACCCCTTGTGACTGAGCTTTCATAAGGGCTGATTCAGGGGAATCAGGGTTGCGTGCCAGCTATGCCCTTGTAGAAACGTGAACTGGAAATGTCTGTTACAGCTATCCAAAGATGGTGATTCATTTTTCTTTTTCCTTTTTTTACCCCCTTTGGACAGGGTCTCACTATGTAGGAGACAAGGAGTTTATTTAGTTTGTAGTTCTGGGTTACAGTCCAACTCTGTGGGCAAGCCAAGGTGGCAGGGGCTTGAAGCAGCTAGTCCCATCCACAGTGAGAGCGGAGAGGATGAATGTAGGCATGCTTACTTGCTTGCCTGATGTGCTCAGCTGGTTTCATTACTCTTATCCTATTTGGACCCCTTAGGTCTAGGGATTGGTGCCGCCCACGGTGGGCTCGGTCTTCTCACATCAACTTACTAATTAAGACAGTCCCTCACAGACATGCCTGCAGGCCAAACCAATGTAAGCATTCCTCTCAGTTGATTCTTGATTGTATCAAGTTGACAATTAAGATTAACCATTGCATTGGGCAGTGGTGGCACACCTCTTTAATCCCAGCAGTCTGGAGGCAGAGGCAGGTGGATCTCTGAGTCTGAGGCCAGCCTTGTTTACAGAGCGAGTTCTCAGACAGCCATACCTCCATGGGTACCCACTGTGGGGGTGCTGTTCAGTTTTTTGCCTTTTGCCATCTCCTACCCAGGCACCCAGGACTCTGCTCCATTGCTGACCCATACGCCTGCCCCCACCCCCATGGAGGTATTTTAAAACTTAAAACCTCTCTGGTATGTTGGTCTGAGCAGGTCAGAGGGCAATCTGGCTGACAGTCTTGTCCTGCTGGACATGGTCATTGTGGCCGTCTGTCCTTCACAGACTCTCGGAGTCTTTGGGACCAGGGCTGAGTTTCTGAGGAAGCCTGGCTGGCTTTGTTTCTCCCTCTCCTGGTTGGTGTCTGCCCTCCCTGACTTCCCTCTGGTGTCTCGGTGGCCTTCTCTGTCGCCCACTATTTTACGACTATCATGTTTGCAATGCTGCGAGCTGCCCTCTGCCTTTTGTCTGAAGTCCCTGGCCCTGGCTGGGCAGGCGCTGGAATGAGGTTGACTATTAAAAACTATTTTGAGCATCTGTCGTGCTTGTTGGGTTATTAAAGGGTGAAGGTCCAGTCCCAACTCAGAGGAAAGTGGAGTGCCATTCATTATCTGATGACGGGTACGGAGAGGGGCCAGGTCTGATGGGGAGCTGGGCATGGGCATCTCTTTAGAAATGGACCTGTCTGTATTCTGTGGGCCCAGGAGCCTCAAAGACCCTGGTGTCCTCTGCTGGTGTTTCTTCCTGTGGCCGTTTATTCTAGTGCTGCTGGAACCAACCAGATTCCCTGTAGGTGGACAGTGTTGGAGGCTTATGGCTGAGATACTTCATGGCATTAACTGTTCTGTTAAAAGTGTCCTGCATTTTTCTGCTAAGCCTCTGTGCTCAGTGTCTGATTTGGACCTTGTCCCTAGGGCCTGACACAGAGCTAGGGAACCCTCAGAGTTACCTGAGTGTGAGATCTCTGCAGCACACACTCTTGGTCACACCCAGGTCACTGCTAATGAGGGCATTTGGAGAGTCCCCAGTTAGCTTCCGATGCAGGATGATCCTAAGGGGACCCATGCATGCATGAGGTCAAGGGCTTGGCACTGTTGATCTCTGGGAGGGAAGCCGTTTGGAGGGTGTTTTTTTCTTTTCTTTCTGATGATCAATGACTGGGCCAGTAACCTGGGGTGCTGGACTTTGGGCAGTGAGTCATAGCACGCTGACCACAGACCCCTGAGGTCAGAGAATTACTGTTGGGGTGATGCATTTTGGAAAAAACCCCAACACAATTACGCAGTCCTTTATTAAGCACGCTAGCCAGAAGCATCAAGATACCTCACGCTGGACTGTGCCTCCTTCCAAAAGCAGATTTCATATCTCGCTGTTCAGTTACTGGGAAAGGTTTACCCTTGTCATGTGGCTGTTTTCTCCCCTTTGGGGCCAGGGTCGTGTGGAGTTGCTCTGCCATAGTCAGGGCGCACCGACTCCCACCCCTTTCCGTAAGGTGTCCGCATCTCCATCCCCCGGGGGACAACACAGCCAGGACTCTGTTTGGAAGTGATTAAACCGTAACTGTCATGGCTCTGGGGAAGACAGACTGCAGACCCGATTATAATTCAGAGGGAACTAAGGGGAAAGTAATTTTTTATTCTGGTTAGAGCAAAGCTCTTAGAGCTGGCCGTGATCGAATGCCACGTAAAGATGTAATTAATATATGTCCTCCTCATTCGCCCGCGGGACTTGGAGCTCACAGACGAGCGCCTCCCCAAAAAGAATGGCTGATGCTATCTTTAACAGCTCTTTTGTAAAACGGAAGATTAAGAAGGATGGCCGGGAGCAGAATGATGGGGTGATGGGTGGTGTTGCCAAACCAGCTTCACCTCTTCGGGGTGGTGGTGAGACCAGAGAGGATTTTTTTTGCCTCCTGGACCTGAAAGCCTGGGCCATTGTGTAGACTTTTTTCTTCTTTTTCTTTGAGCTTTTGGCCTTTTGTTCTTGCTTTTGGGCTTGGGGCAGGTCAGAGATCTAAATATGGGTTTTTTTGTTCGTTTAGCTTTCCTTCCCTAACTTTTCGATTTGCGCGTAGAGGAAGCATTCTCTCGAGATTTCCTAGCAGGACTGCGTTTGAAGAAGGACGCATCCGGAAGCAAAGTCCTATAGAAAGGTCTACGCCCTTTCTAGATATGAATTTCCCCAGGCGGTTCTTTGGTTTGTTCGAGACCTTGAGTCTGCTCCTGTCATAGCCACTGGGGACAAGTGCTGAGCCAAACAGCTCACTCACCAAGCTCACGCAGTGTACCTGGGAGACAGGCGTGATGAGAGCCAAGTGAATATGCAATGCAATTAGGCGGCAAGCGGGCACCTCTAAGCTTCACTTCCTTCTGCCGTTCCCTGCAAAGAAGTCAGGGAGGTGGCATTTAAGCAGACTTAGTCAGTACCTAGGCAAACATCATAGCCCACCGCCCAACATCAGGTGCAAAGGTCCTGTGGCACACAGGGGTTCAGCATGTTCTGGTGATTGTTGAGATGGGCAGAGTGACAAGAGCCTCGTGAGCGTGCAGGGCAGTGACCAGAGAGACACGGCGACAGAGGTCCACTTTCCACGCCTGCACCCTTCTCAGCCTAACACGCAGGACAGGTAACTGCCCTTGTGGGCAGGGACCGCACTGCATCTCTCTTCATCCTTACTGCCCAGGGTGGCACCTGGCGTGGACACTCACTCGTGTTTTATCCTCAGGGGAGACCCTAGAAATAAGGGCTTAGCAGCTTTCCCAGATGGAGGTGGGACAGGAAGTTGGGCACACGCTTCTTTTCCCTTCTTGACAGCAGGCAGAGAAGACTCACCCTTTCCTGTCCTCTGAGGGTTTCTGTTGCTGTGCTGGACACCATGACCAACAAGACCTTGGAGAGGGAAGGCTTACAGCTCATCCGTCATTGTCTAAGGAGGTCAGGGCAGGAACTCAAGGCAGGAACCTGGAGGCAGGAACTGATGCAGAGGCCATGGAGGGATGCTGCTCCACTGGCTTGCTCAGCCTGCTTTCCTACTGCACCTAGGGCCACCTGCCCAGGTGTAGCATTATTCACTGTGGGCGGGGCCCTCCCATGTCAATCACCAATCAAGAAAATCTACCACAGGTTTGCTTACAAGCCAAGCTAGTGGAGGCATTTTCTCTTCCAGGCGACTCTGGCTGTGCACAGTTGATGAAAGCCGCCACGGTAACCACGGTGACCTCGTCACGCCATCGCTTTTTCATTCCTTGTGAAGTTGAGATCTTACCATTTTGTAACAGGAATCCTTGCTGTGGTTTGCAGCCCCCCGTGTGAGAGCAAACATTAGACTCTTAAGCATGAGGACAAGTAGGCATCCAGGATATGACCCTTTGCAACCTGTTTCCTCCAGCCAGGCCCTACCTCCTAGCTTTCCTTGCCCAGAGGAGACAGCCCAGTGGGCAGAGAACACAAGCCAGACTGGAGTCCACTCAGCCAGAGAGCTGGAGAGGGCTCCGACTCTGTCCCCTCCCCCTCGTGCTTGGACACAAGGGCTACAAGGCTGTGTGACCCTTTACCCTAGACACTCGTGAGTCATAGGCTCTGTGCTCCCTGTGAGCATCGGCCTGGGCTAGTCTTCTGCGGTCACTCGGAAGCTGGTCAGGACTGGATGGGTCAGGACTTTGTGATGAGTTTTTCAGGTCACTGCTGTGTCAGGGAGTAAGGGGACACTGCGTTTGGATCTTGAGCACTTTGATATTTCGGAGAGTGGTCACAGACCTCCCCCTCTTAGAGGCTCAGGGGTCCGACTAGATGGCTTAATTTATTTGGCCGGCATGGAAAAGCCACAGTCTGAGACTCGTGGCTGCAGCCTGGGCAGGCATCTGCTTCATTCTGGGAGTTGACAGTGAATGAGTGCTGTCCTTGAGACGCCCCCTGCCCAAGAGACACTCGACAGTGCAGGTGGCTTGCTTCCGTAGCGTGTCTCCCAATGCACTGAGTGGAGTCGGGTCTGGGAAAATGGAAACCTTGACTGTGAGGGTTCGCAGCAGAGTGATGGGCAGAAAGTAACACAACCCCAATGGTCCGCCGGTGGGGAAGACAAGTAAAATGTACCTACATTTGTGTCATGCGGTGGTAAAGGGTTCGGGCAGAAGTTGGGGAGAGATAGGGGTTGTGATGGGGACGGGTTTCAAACACTGCACTGAGGGAGAAGCCAGGAGTGAGGGAGGAGTTGCATACTGTGTAATCTCATTGACTACGGGAGATTGGGGTAGGGGTAGGCCTGCTCTCTCTACAGGGACAGGAGACATTCTAAAGTGGATTGGGGTGACCATCACACAGCTCTGGGATCTGAGCGGTGCGGTCTGTTGATTCTCCATTGGCCAGTCTACAGGGTGCGGCGAACAGAAGCCATGCCGGGACTCTGGACTCTGGGCTGCTGAAGTGCAGGCTAGGAGGGGACAGGTGGGGGTAATGGCTCACGGCCCCCTTTCCTCCCTCTTCCCAGCACCTGCTCATTTAGTGCCTGCAAGTGGAACATCTTTTATAAACGTAGCAGTTCATGAATCTGGTGGCTGTATTTCTTTACCTCACACTATTCCCCAATAACCACACAGAAAAACCAATTATTTATTTAAAACTGCGCCTCCACAGCTGAGCAGTTAAATGATGTAATTTAAACTTCTATGCTAGCCTGCTAACTCCCAGACACATCCCATGACACTTGCAGATTACTATTGATCTGACTCTTTGGGCTTCAGGTGTGTTTTCATGATCTCTTACCGGACCCTTTCCTCACGGCTCCAAATCCTACACCCTCCTCGCTGATCTGAGTCTCTCTCTCTCTCTCCCTCTCTCCCTCTCTCCCTCTCTCCCTCACTCCCTCCTCTGGTTGGCGGATGTCCCACCCTATGCCTTATTCTGCCCAGCCATTGGGTGATCAGCATTTATTGACAAGGCAGAGAATAAATGGTAAGAGTTGTTTACATAAACGTGAGACAGGAGATTCTTGGTATAAGCATTTACAGTGCCGTGTCCAGACTGAAACAAGATCCGAGGGCAGAGAACTCAGTATTTGAAGAACCCAAGGGTAAACTTCACACAGTGTACAAAAACATCACGCCTTCAAGCGCTCCGTCCTTGAAGGTGGACTTGTGAGCTCTTCTGCTGGGAGATAGGTGTCATCTTCTCCCACGGTCTCTGCAGGTTCCCAGCCTGTCTGGTCCTGCCAGGGTCTGCTGGGAGCTGTTAGGAAGTCCTAGCTCCATGTGTGGGTCTAGCTCTCCACTCCTACCTTGGCCGTGGACCAAGAGACACCTGTTGTCTTCCGCGGTCACCAGGCAGGTGTCTGGTAGCCCTAGTGTGTTTGGGCTGCTGCCCACCTGAACCTGCCCTGACCCTGGCTTTATCTAGCAACTCTGACAGCGCCTCTCTCCTCTCCCAGGTGCTTCTGGACTGGATCAACGATGTGCTGGCGGAGGAGCGCATCATTGTGAAGCAGCTGGAGGAGGACCTGTACGATGGCCAGGTGTTACAGAAACTTCTGGGTGAGTGCCAGGACCCCGCTATGTAACACCATCCTTCATGCCCTGGGCTCTTGGGACCAGACCCAAAGCTTGGCTTATACCTCCTAGTGGCCCCTCTGTGGGTTCACTGCTCTCTGTCTCCATGGTTTCTCTGCTGGACGTGTGTACCCAGCCCTGGGGCTGCAGTAGGTCCTTTCGGATGCTCATGCCATCACGGATAAAGAAATGGGGTTCAGAGAGGAGAGAGAGGAGTCAGGACCCTTATGTCATCTCTCAGGCCACTGGCGTTTCATGTAGTTATAAACACCATCAGGATGGGGGAGGGGAGCAGAGGGCTGGTCTCCAACAAACCGGTGTGAGAGAGCATGCCACTGTCCTGACTCGTGCTCCCAGCTTTGCTGTCCCCCCAAGTTCTGTCTGAGGATGATTGAGTGCGTTCTCAGGAGAGATGGGCGGAAGGAAGGAAGGAAGGTCAGGAGGTGGGGCCTCACCATCAAGTGTTCCTGAGCCTTGCTGAACACTGGCTTCTAGGTCAGTGAGTCATGAAGCAGACATTGATCCACCCTACCCTTCTGGGGCATGCGGTCTGTCTGAGCAGACGGTGACAGATGCTGTGGGTCTCCAGGGTATTTAAAGGCCATACGGGTGCCATTTGGCTAAAGTGGGTGGCCATATGAAGCACTGGGGTCTGAGCCTCAGGGGGAAATGAGGGCAGAGTGGCCAGGAGAACAGAGAAGAATGAAGTTGGGGCTGAGGAACGGCAGTGCCCTAAATTCACGATGCCTCACCCTAGCTCGGTGATTCATGCCTGTCGTCCTAGCACCTGGGATGCTGAGGCAGGGGGATTGCTAGTTCAAGGTTAGCCTAGCCTACATACCAAAGCCTCTCTCAAAAAGAAAAACAGTGGACGACACAGCCTCAGGACTGGCTCTTACAGGGCTGGGCCTGTTGTGAGCATGTCTTGTGGGCTATGCTGTCACCTCTGGCTGCCTTGGTGGCTGGGGGAGGGGGTGAGGCTCTTGAGGCTTCTCTTTCTCAGCTGTTTGTCGGGTGCCTTGGGCACAGGTCCTGTTTATACAGGTCCTGTTTTTCCTTACCACAGCAGCACAAGGTCAGGCCCAGGGACCCAGTCTCTCCAAATGCCTTTCCATCCAGTGAATACCGATCACTTTACCCTGTTCTTTTCTCCTAATATCCCTCCCCCTTTTCTCTTCTGTCTCTTATGATATCTTTGAAGGTCTTGAGAATCTTGTCCTATAGAAGATGGACCAATGTAGATCACTCGTCTATTTTTCTTTTTTAAAAGTTTATTTATTTTGATTTTAAGTGATGAATGCTTTGCCTGCACAGGTGTCTTGGGTACCACGTGCATGCAGTACTTGTGGCGGCCAGAAGAGGGCATCAGATCCCCCTAGAACTGTAGTTTATGGCCGGTTGCGAGCTGCCCTGTGGATGCAGGGAATTAAACCCAGATCTTCTTGAAAGAGCAGCCAGCACTCTTAATGGCTGAGTCATCACTCCAGCCCTGATGTGCTTTCCTTAGTGTTACTGAGTTTGCCTTTTTGCCAGGACCAGTGCAGAACCCATAGCTTTACCTTGCTGTACACGCACAGTGTCAGCCGATAGGGAAGGTCAGATCCTTAGATTGGCAAAGGAGGGAGTAGTGAGATTATAGGATGCTGAGTGCCTGGGTGGCCATGGTAGCCCCTCTGGGGAGCTCACAGCCCAGTAGAGTTCCATATCCAACCTCAGAAGCAGAGGGTCTGTGGCCAGGCGAGCAGGGCACAGAGGCTGAGGCAGGTTGTGGCGCAGGGAGGGAGATGAGATCTAGAATTTGGCTGGGCTGGGAAGATAGACAGGGTCAGACCTGGTAGACATGGGCTTTTCTTCCATGTCTATCACAAGAGCTACTCGGGGTTTGAACAAGGTTGTTCATTGTTCATTGGAGCAATCCCTCCGGTCGGTGCCACCTCTCATCATCGCTGGGCGAGTTCTGGCTTTGCGTCTACTGGCCGTGGTTGGTTGCCATCAACATTGACGAATCTCCATCTTTGAGGGGCAGGAAGGTGACCTCTTGGGCTCATCTTTTTTGGTTCCATCTTCTGCTTGCCCGGCCTGAAGTCCAAACGGCTGTGACTCCCATCCAGTTGCTCCTCCAGGCCCTGTCCTGTGAGGCTCGATGCTTGCCCGGGGCTCTGCTTCCTTTGTATTGTGAAGTGGTTGTTATTCCCTCTCATTTGAATATCTCCAGTCGGTACTTGAAAGAAGCAGCTTGTAAGCCTCTTGTGTCGAGTGGGTTGGACAGAGAAAAGGACAATGGGGAGAGCATTCGGGGCTGAGAGGATGTCCGCGAATCTTTGCCGGGCTGTGTGGGCAACTGTGCTTCTGATACGATGCAGTGGTACCTCACGAGGCCCCCGAGACCAGAGATTCCAGGAGTGACCTTGACGGAAGCGGTGACCTCTTGGTGGCTCTGACGTAAGCAGAGACAGAGCAAATAAAGTAGCGTTGGCTGAACAACAGGGCCAAGGCTGATTTCAGTGGTGGAGCCAGGACTGGTCAGGATGACCAGGGCAGCCAGCAAAGAAGTCCGGTGAGACCAGCATGTGGGAAGGGACCCTGAGGAGTGTGTGGGAGTAGGAGGAGGAAGCATTCTTTAGTTATTTGAATTATATTTTTTTTGCATGTGTGTCTACATGTGAATGTGGGCGTGTGTGTCATGGTGCACGCGTGGAGGTCAGAAGACAACTCAGGTGTCATTTCTCCTTCCTCCGTGTGTGAGGCAGGGCTTCTTCGCTTACCTTTGCTCCCTCCAGGATGGATGGCTCATCAGCCTTAGGGTCTTCTCCTGTGTGCGCCTTGATTCTTGCTCCTAAAGGACATAGATGTATGCGCACAGATATATGCTGGGACACAGATGTATGCACACAGATGTATTCTGGGACACAGATGTATGCTGGGACGCAGATGTATGCTGGGACACAGATGTATGCTGGGACACAGATGTATGCTGGGATGCAGATGTATGCTGGGACGCAGATGTATGCTGGGACACAGATGTATGCACACAGATGTATGCACAGATGTATGCATGTGGGACACAGATGTATGCTGGGACACAGATGTATGCTGGGACACAGATGTATGCACAGATGTATGGTGGGACACAGATGTATGTTGGGACACAGATGTATGCACAGATGTATGCTGGGACACAGATGTATGCTCGCACATGGATGCAGGGACACAGATGTATGCTGGGACACAGATGTATGCTGGGACACAGATGTATGCTGGGACACAGATGTATGCTGGGACGCAGATGTATGCTGGGACACATAGGTATGCTGGGACACAGATGTATGCTGGGACACAGATGTATGCGCACAGATGTATGCAGGGACACAGATGTACGCGCACGTGCATGGACACATCTGGTCTTTTGTATTCTTGGGATGGAACTCAGTTTCCCACACTTCACAGAGCAGGGGTGTCGCTTGCTGAGTCCCGTCCCCAGCCTGAGGAGATGTTTCAAGTGGACGACATGGGCCTTCGGACTTGGAAGTGTGGCATTCATCAAGGCTGAGCCATCAGAGCACCGAGAAGAGCCCCTGTTCTTGAGAAGGAATGCTGGGGACAGCTGGGGATCCCTGTGGCAGGCTAGGTTTCAGCGTGGCTGGGCTTTACCTCAAGGCCGTGGGCTGGGTGGAGTGCCCTTGTAGGGTACTTAGGGGCTCCTGGGCCAGCGGGTACTCCCTGGAACACCTTTAGCCCTTTTGAGGTACACTTTCACCCCCAGTTGCATGCTGTGCTCTAGGGTCACCTTAACCTTTCTCTGTCTTTTCTGTGTCAGAAGATGACACATCCGCCATCCCAACCAGATCAATGTGTGGTTGATATTCAGAGAACTCTCTCTTCCCTGCTTTGTAGAGTTACTGCATCATGGACGCTTAGGGCATGACAGTGGGGTGCAAGGCCAGCTTTCTGGGGCTAGGTCATATCCCCTAATCCCACGTTCATATATTGACGTCAGTGCTGGCTAGTTTTCATGTCCACTTGACCCTGGCTGGACTCATCTGAGAGAAGGTCCCTCTACAAGATTGGACTGTAGGCAAGACTACAGGGCAGTGGTGCTCAACCTGTGGGTTGCAACCCCTCCGGCAAACGTCTAGCTCCAAAAATATTCACATTGTGATTCATAACAGTGACAAAACCTAGCTATGAGGTAGCCATGAAAATAATGTTGTGGTTGGGGGTTGGGAGTCACCACCACAGGAGGAACAGTATAAAACGTTGCAGCATTAGAGAGGGTGAGAACCACTGCTTTAGGACACCTTCTTAATTAGTGAGTGAGACCACCCCTGGGCTGGTGGGCCTGGCTTCTTTAAGAAAGCAGAACTCGGGAGGCAGAGACAGGCAGATCTCTGTGCGTTTAAGGCTAGCCTGGTCTACAGAGTGAGTTCTAGAGCAGCCAGGATTATGTAATGTCTTGAAAGAAAGAAAGAGAGAGAGAGAGAGAGAGAGAGAGAGAGAGAGAGAGGAAGGAAAGGAAGAAGGAAGGAAGAAGAGAAAAGAAGAGAAGAGAAAAGAAAAGAAAAGAAAAGAAAAGAAAAGAAAAGAAAAGAAAAAAAGAAGGGCGAGTAAGCCATAAGGAACACCCCTCCATGGTCTCTGCATCTGCCCCTGCCTCCAGGTTCCTGCCCTGTTTGAATTCCTGCCCCGACTGCCTTTGAGGGTAGACTGTGATGTATCTCGAAATAAACCTTTTCCTCTGGTGCTGCTTTTGGGCGCGGTGTTTCACCAAGGCGATAATATGATAACAGTCTTAACTAAGACGTCACCCTAACTCTCAGACCTTAGAATGTGGCTGCATTTAGAGACACGTTTCAAGGAAGTAATC
This sequence comes from Rattus rattus, assembly GCF_011064425.1. Taxonomy (NCBI): domain Eukaryota; kingdom Metazoa; phylum Chordata; class Mammalia; order Rodentia; family Muridae; genus Rattus; species Rattus rattus. The sequence goes on from NC_046154.1 coordinate 253,676,075, forward strand.
GATTTGAAACGAGGTCGTAACGATGCCAGTGTGACTAGGGCCCTTAGGAGAAGAGACTGGATGGGGAGGTGCTGCACACCCAACCCCAGCACTTGAGATGCTCAGGCAAGAAGACCCAGAGTTCAAGGCCAGCCTCAGCTACATAGGGAAACCCTGACTCATAAAAAACATGTGTGGGTGGGAGCTTAGGACACAGCTGTACACAGTGGGGACAGTCATGTGGGGACACAGAGAGAAGCCACGGGAAGAAAACAGCCAACGCCTTGTCTCAGACCTCGGATCTCAGAGCTGGGAGGAGCCCCTGTAGGCCACTGCTCTGCTCTTCCCCAAAGCTCTCAGTTTCTTCCCCTTCTCTGCCTCCTCCTTGTCATTCCAGGTGACATGGCTGGTGGCAAGGGACAAGAGGGCGTTCTGGGTTCTCTTTGACCCTCCTTCCCTGTTTCCTTCCCCGATGCCCTGCTTTGCTCGATGCCCTTTGGTTGCTGTACCCCTGTGGGCGTGGCTTGCTGTGTATTTTCTTGTTGTTTCCCCATGTAGCTGTGGGTGTCCCTGTGACACAGGTGACAGGTAGTGAGAATCCATGGATGCAGGCACTGCTATCCCCAGAGGCAGCGTGGGACCACCAGTGTTTTTCTCCCTCACGCTCACCTCTGCCCAAACTGTCACGCGTCTCTTTACTGTCCTCGATTGTCACATCCGTCTGTCACCCCACTTAGGGCCTCTCTTGTTCATGCTTTCCCAGCACCTAGGCTAGCCCAGTAGCTGTTTGTGTAGTGAACGTGTGGTGGCAAGGCTGTCCTGTGTGTGGTAGATGGTCATGTGCCATCTCACCCTGAGGACTGCAGAAGAGCTGGCCCTGCCAGCTGCAGGAGCCAGAAATCAGGGGACAAGAACGCTGAAGTCCTGGGCCCAGTTAAAATGTGTCGGACAGAGCTTTGTGTGATCTCACTGGGGTTCACAATCTCAGTGACAATGGGGCTGATGGCAGCCATGCATCCTCGGCTAAGGACGCTGTAATCACACTCTAGAAAATTGCCTGCAGTCACCCCGGGTCTGAGCCTTTGCTGGTTGGCAGAGGAGACCTGTCAGGAAACATCGCATCTTGGAATTAAAGACTAAGGGGGAATAGGGCTCCCGACTTTGAGCTTGAGCCCCGGAGCGCTGGCTGCTGCGTCTGTGGCTACCTGCTCTCACCTGCTGCCTCCCCCACTCCCGAAGGGAATTGAAGGCGGCTGGGTCTCGTCCAGGTAATTGAATTCCGAGTGAATGTGACAATTCTCACCAGAGCTCTTCCTGCTTGCTCTTAGAAATGACACAGTCACAAACTCGGCAAATCTCCAGTCAAACTTCATACGGTGTGAAAATGTTAGAGCCGGGAGAAGGGGAGCCTGAGAGCGCCTGTGAGTGCAGGGAGGCAGCGCTAAGATTTTCTTATTGTGTTAATGAGAATCCGCAGGGTGGGACACCACTGACGCCTTCCCCTACTCACACCCTCAGGGCATCAGGCATCCGCCCTCTGCAGTCACCCCAGGAACCTCCTCTTCTGCACCCCCAACTGCATCTTTTGCTTTTGCTTTAAAATTATTACCAATAGTAGTGGTACTGTATGGTGGTTTGGGGGAGTGTGTGTGCATGTGTAGGGGTCCGATGACAACCTTTTGAGACAGGGTTTCACTATGTAACCCTGACAGACCAGAGTTGGCTATGTTGTTCAGGCTGACCTGGAACTCACAGAAATCCACCTCTGTAAGTTTTTTTTTTTTGTTTTTGTTTTTGTTTTTTGAGAATTTCATACATGAGTACTATCTTATACCATTTCTACCTTCCCGTGTCCCCCAGTCCCTCTCAAGTTCATGACTACTTCTTTATTATTTTTATCCCTCCTCTATCTCTGTCTGTCTGTCTCTCTGTCTCTGTCTCTGTCTCTGTCTCTGTCTCTGTCTCTCTCTCTCTCTCTCTCTCTCTCTGTGTATGTGTGTATGTGTGCATGTGCACGTGCATGTAACATAATGAGTCCATTTTCTGCTGTTCATGTGTGTGTGCATTCAAGGCTGACCACTTGGTGTTGAATAACGAGTTAGGGGCTCCATCTCCCGGGAGAAGACTGGTATTCCTTCTCTCAGCAGCCTGTGGTTCTTCACCTGGGGGGGGGCTTTGAGGCATCTCCATCCGTGTTGTCATGTCAGCTGATGCTGTCACGGTCAGGTCTCAGCCATGAGGTTGCGGTTTCACAGGTCCAGCTTTCCAGGCAAATCTAAAAGGTACCAGCTAACAGCAGGCCAGAGGCCAACTTTTGAGCCATCTCTCTGTCTGCTGAGGCTTCTGGTGCTTGGCTGTCCCCATACTTGGTCTCCCCAGCTACATCTTGAAGGATTCTTTTCCATTTCTTGCACATAAGCTGTTCCCTGCCTTCAACCTTGCTTCCCCTTCACTTGCACTGGAACTTTCTCTCAGTAGAAATGGCCTCCCAAGTCCAGAGCTTCCCGGCTCAGCACAGCACTACTGGCCCAGGGGTTTGGGCTAAGAGGCTGGATCCCTAGTGCCCCTGCTCCAGCCAGGGCACAGGTGGCTCCAGCCCCTCCTGCTCTGACACTCTGCCTAATGACAAGTGTCCTTGTCTCCACAGAAAAGCTAGCACACTGCAAGCTGAATGTGGCAGAGGTGACGCAGTCCGAGATCGGGCAGAAGCAGAAGTTGCAGACAGTTCTGGAAGCCGTGCAAGACCTGCTCCGGCCCCACGGCTGGCCGCTGCGTTGGAATGTGGACTGTGAGTGGCCTCTGTGTGGGGAGGGACTGTTGGAGGCGTCATCTGTCATTGATCATCCCAGGTAGTCTTGTGATTAAGAATCAATGTACCCTCTCGACCTGTTCTGCCAGAGGCCAGTGGCAGAAGAGAGGTCTGGGGAAGCTATTCTGGGGAGCACCCAGTTACAGGCACAATCATATACCAACGCACGGTGCTCCCCACCCCAACCGCCTGTCCTTCAGAGGTACAGCTCTAGGATTAATTTTGTGTGGGTCCGAGTGCACGTGTATGGAGGTCAGAGGTCAACCTCAGAACCATGCACCTCGTTTGTTGTGAGACAGGGTCTCTCATTGAGACCTGCAGCTCACCAGCGGTGAGGTGGGGCTGGCCAGCAAGCTCAGGATCCTTCCACTGCCAACTCTCCAGTGCTGGGATTACTAGGGCGTGGCACCACAGTTGGCTTCTTTTAACTCCAACTCGAGTCCTCATGCTTGCGTGGCGGGGATTTTATGAACTTGAATCATCTTCCCAGGCCTTGTTTTGATTTTGAGAGTCTCATGTAGCCCAGGCTAGCCTTGGACTCAATATGTAGCCAAGGCTGGCCCTGAGTTCCAGATTCTCCTGTCTCTACCTTCTGAATGCTGGGATTATGTCTAGCCCAAGGAAGTCTTGTTGGGACTTGCCACCAAACACCCAGGACAGTTGCAGAAAGTGAACCTATCTGGGGATGGCCCACTGAGGTAGATGCCCAGGAGTTCATGATAGCTCAGGAATGTCACTTGTCAGTTGGCTTGAGGGGGTTGTGTCATCACAGAGGGAGCAGGAAGGGATGAGATGACTAAAAAGGTGATGGCTTCTGTCCTGTTTATGTCCCTACCTCCTCTGTCACTTTGCACAGCAGGTATGATGTGGTAGGATGCCAGAGACTGCCCTTTCAGGGCCAGGTCTCCGGGGACTGCATAGGGAGCCCAGATCTTGGCTATAGGGGGCTGTGGGTAGGAGATGTCCCACCAGCTGCAAATCCCTCCAAAGGTGTACTCCAACCCAGCCTGAAATTTTACATTCAGGGAGTCAGGGCAGACAGCCAGGACTGACTGCAGCCTAGAGCAGTCCCTATCCTTGTCACCCATCCCCATGGGGGCTGCCGATTGCCTAGCAGCAGAAGTTAGCCCAGTGTCAATGATAATGACATGTGTTATTATGGTGGGTGTGTGGCTGTGACGTGTCCTTCTCTCTGTAACCTGCCATTCTCTTCAAAAGACGCAGTGCTCTTAAACGTGGTTTCCAGGGCCTGGCATGGTGTCACACACCTTTAATCTTTGCCCTCAGGAGTCTGAGGCAGGTGAATCACTGTGAGTTTCAGGCCAGCTGATGTAGGCCAGCCAGGGCTATATAGTAAGACCCTGCTGTAAAACAGACAAACAAACCAACAAAACAAAAAAATAAAACCACGGTTGTCAAGTTTCCTTGGAGCAACAAGAATGGAACAGAGACAAGTCAGGCATCCGCAGGCAGAAGCCCCCTGGAACCTTATCATCCCTGTGTATCTGGAGTCTCTTTGTCCTTCCCTAGAGGTCCCCTTAAGAGGTCCCCTTAAGGAGCTGGAGAGATGGCTCAGTGGTTAAGAGCACTGACTGTTCTTCCAGAGGTCCTGAGTTCAATTCCCAGCAACCACATGGTGGCTCACAGCCATCTGTAATGGGATCCAACCTCCCCCTTCTGGTGTGTCTGAAGGGAATGGCAGTGTACTCATAAAATAAATAAATAAATAAATAAATAAATAAATAAATAAATAAATAAAGTCTTAGAGAGAGAGAGAGAGAGAGAGAGAGAGAGAGAGAGAGAGAGAGAGAGAGAAACCCTTGTGATGGGTGCCTTGCTCACTACAGCTTCTGACTGGAGGCCTCTGTTTCCTTCCCTCTCCACCCCAAAGCTATCCACGGGAAGAACCTGGTGTCCATTCTGCACCTCCTCGTCTCCCTGGCCATGCACTTCAGGGCCCCCATCCACCTTCCTGAACACGTCACCGTGCAGGTGGTGGTCGTCCGGGTGAGTACGCTGGGCCGTCTCGTCGCCCATCTCTGCCAGCCGAGGCAAGCTGACTTTTTTCTCCTTACGGTTTTTCAGCGTTTTTCTCCCCTGCATCCCGAGAGCCTACCTTTTATTTTCCGCTCTTGACAAAATGCATACCTCACCCTGGTTCTTCGGGAAATGATTGGAGCGGGAACAATGGCGTTGATTTCAAGAGCGGCACACGGGTGTTGAGGTTTAATTTCCCAGATTTCTGGAGAGAGCGTTCATTTCTCTCCAGAGCCACCGAGTCGGAATTCAATCCCCTTGAATGTGCTTATTACTCACTGGAGGAGGCTGTGACCGGCAGAATGAAATCGACGCCCAAATTAAAGGCTCTCCACATTGGCTCTGTATTATAAGCCATCATCCCCCATTATCTCTTTTTTTTAGGTTCATTTCTCTTGATTTACTCAGAGAAGGGAGCCAGGACCTGGGGTCCTGCTAATGGGGGTGGGAGGCAGGAGTGGGTCTGCTGTGTGTACTGTCGTGTGCTTTAGTGTTCAAGCACACAGGTGTGGGCCAGACTTGGCACAGTTTCACCAGGAATCATATATTAAGCACCTACTGGATGCCAGACATTGGCCTGAACTGCTGGGGACCCTGAGTGAGGATAACCCATTTTGGCCCGGAAGAGCCATCCTATCTGCCAAAGGGCTGCGGTCACATTTGGGACCTGTAGGTCGGTGTTTATGCGTCTGGAGACACTCAGCTACATTCTGTTCTCTGAATTTTTAACTTATCTGTTTTGTGGTCTGTGGTCCACGGAGACCTGGCTGAGCCTGTGTTTTCTGAAGCCATTCTGACCTCTCCACTGCCTTGGGAACTTAGTGGTCCCCTGCTGGGAAAGCCCTGTCTGACATTAAGCGGAAGGTCACCTGCCATTTCTCCCTGCTTCCTTCCCAATCAGGATGTTTGTGGTCAGCGAGAGTGACGCAGACTCAGGGGGACCATTCCTGCGGCCCTAGTCTTGGCTGCTGGCTCATAGGCAGCGGGCCGGGAGAGGCTTCCCAAGGACACATGGGAAAACGGTTCCTAAACCTACCTACGTCAGCCCAGGCCTCAAGAGTACTGAGCGGCCTCACCATCTGGGTATTTTCTTTCAGTCTTACATGCTGGTCCAAGACAAGCTTGGGTTTTTGGAAAATCTGACTGCCCCTGCAAGCCCCCTCCAGCATACCGTGTCTTGACTGCACTTCCTGGGCTGTCTACACTGAGCCCAAAGTAGAAGAAACTGGGCAAGGAGGTCCAGCTAGATAGCAGCTTCTTAGTCCCCCAGTCCCTACTCAGAGCTTCTTTCTGCCTCTCCTGAGGTCCTCTGGACAGTCCGTGTGCTTCCTTGGGTGACCCACCAGCTTATTTGAGATGGGGCAAGTCCAGGCATGTGGCGTTTCACGGCTGGAAGGCATGACAGCCAAGCCTTGTTTACCACCCCAGCCCCCCAGCATTAGAAGCAGTGGGCAGACCTCTTGATTTCTCAGGGCTTCAGCGATCGGCCTACGGACTTGGGCCGATGTTGCTAGCCTTTCAATTATCCATCTCTGAGTTTACCAATGACTTCGCCAATGCCCAGCAATCAACAGGGACCTCATTCATGCTTATGCAAATAAGTGAACCAAATACCCAGAGTCTTCCTTGGTGGGCTCTGTGGAGAGCCAGTTGGAATGAGACCGGGAGTGAGCCACGCCAAAGTCTCCAGCTGCATTTACTTGTTAACAAGGACCAGTCTACCAGATCCCTAGGGCCAGCTCAGGGAAGGGTGAGAAGACTGCCTAGTTAGGTCTCAGGTTCCTGTCTTGTCCCTCAGGAGCTTCAAGCAGGGAGCTGTGGTTGTGGCTACTTTGGCTAGCCTCTGGGAACCCCTGATGTATGTGGGCTGCCCCTGTGTGCCTGCCAGGGTTGCTGGGGTGAAGGACCACTAACTGGGGCCTCCGGGTGGCAGGTGGATTTCCTAGCACTGCCAGCTTCAGGAAAGCAGCCCTCTTTGCCCTGTTCTGTTTCTGCCTAGGATGGCTGTGTTCAGTGTCCCTGGTTCATGGCCATGGCCCTCTGCTTCTGTTCTTTTCTTTTGGGGTGGCCCATTCACCCCAGCTGCAGAGCTGATCGCTATGTGGCCATTCTTAACTAGCATCAGAAGGCGCGAAGGAAAAGCAGGTTCTGGGAAGACATGTTAGGGGGATCTTGTTTGTCCAGTTGGCCAAATTTTTTTCCTCTGGAGTCTCCCCAGCATGACTTATGAACTGCCCATCTCTCCTGCCTCAACTACAGAATATGGTCTTTATTTGGTGTTTCTTGCTTGGGATGTTTCTCTCAAGTCTCGTTTAGTGACCATATGGCAGGATACCATGGAGAACAATTTGGGGGTAGTCCCAGGCACTGAAAGGGTCTCCCTTGTGGTCATCTGGAGTATACCTGTCCAGGTGTGGAGTGTACACTGGGGTGGGGCCCTTTCTAAGCTGGCGTCCTGCCCAGGGTCACCCATGAGGGGATTTCCCATGAGATCAATGTGTGTTCTCTACATTGCTCCTGCCCTGTGGTTTGTGTCTTGATGATTTGTCTGCTTTGGGGTTTTCAGAAGCGGGAAGGCCTGCTGCACTCCAGCCACATCTCAGAGGAGCTGACCACGACCACAGAGTAAGTGGATGGCGGCTGCTCCTCAGGGTTCTGTACCTCATGCCAACTGACCCTCAGGGACCCATGCCTCCTGCAAGGCCCCAGGCCCTGGCTTTAGCAGGGACATGGGAGCCTGTATTCCTCCACACTCTTCAGTCTTAGTGTGTGATTTCTTTGTGCAAGTACTTGTCTGCCTTCTTTCTCCACACAGTTTCTCCCAGGTTTTCTATGTCCGTCTCTCACCTCAGAGAGTCTCTCGTTCCTAATTTTCCTTATTTTAGGAGGTGAGCTGATGGGATGGGTTAGTCAGAAAAGTGCTCACTGTGTGAGCACGAGGACCCAATCTTCAGCACCAAATTAAAAAACAGTTCAGGTACAGGCTTATATATCTATAACCCCATCATGGGGGTGACAGAGACAGGGGGATCTTCGGAGCCCATCAGTCAGTGTTTCTAGCCAAATCAGTGAGTTTCAAGTTCAATGAGAGACCCTGTCTCAAAAATAAGGTGGAGAGTCAGTCTCTGGCCTGTACATGTGTGCGTGCGTGCGCGCGTTCACACACACACACACACACACACACACACACACACACACACACACACACACACACCACAAACATTATACCCAAGTAAAAAAATTGAAAGAATGTTACGGGTTGCCACGTGTGTTAGCTCAGGATGGCCGCCGAGGCTCAAGCTCACACAGGCCAGTCATTTCCTGCTTTTTCCTGGTCTTTCTCTTCTCTCGTCTATCAACAGTTGTTCTCTTAGAGGGAGGGACCGTGTGACCAGTCAGAACTGTCCTAAGGTGGACAACTGTCCTCTGGTCTCTGAGAAAGCCAGACTTTTCAAAAGCCTAGAGAGACTTGACCTTCTCATGACACCACCCCTAAGTCATTGCGTCTCCTCATAAGCCCGCACTCAGCCATATGAATGGCTCAGCCAGGCGGTCCTGCTAACCTTGCTGTGGTGGGTCCTGTGATATGTCCCAGAGTCTGGTGGACCAAGGTAGCTTTGTATACTGCCTTTTGTCCTCATGGGTTGAGCTTCCTCTCCAGTTCCTGTCATGTTTTGAGAGGGTGAGTCCCCTCATCCTGGATTTCTGGACCATGTCTCTTTTTAATCTGTGGGTAAGTGTAAGTCTCTGGTCATTTTGGGTCAGAGATTTAAGAAAACAGACTCGGGGTTGGAGATTTAGCTCAGTGGTAGAGCGCTTGCCTAGGAAGCGCAAGGCTCTAGGTTCGGTCCCCAGCTCCGAAAAAAAGAACCAAAAAAAAAAAAAAAAAAGAGAGAGAAAACAGACTCCTCCTTTTGAACGAGTAGTCCAGGGACCTGCACAGCTGTGGGAAGCCAAATCCATCTATTGCAGTCTGCTCAGGGAGAGGGAGACCAGAGAAAGCAAGAGGTGCTGGGGGCTCCACAATCATTGGGCGTCGAAACCTGAAGAGAGAGAGAGAGAGAGAGAGAGAGAGAGAGAGAGAGAGAGAGAGAGAGAGAGAGGGAGGGGGGGTTGGTTGATGCAGTCCTAACAGCCCAGCAGCTGTGTCCAGCACCCTGGTGTGTGTACATTGGAGCTGGTCATGGGAGCAGGGTGCATGCTGACTATGGTTCCTCTGCTCCTGGCCTGGGGAGAGAGGGTCAGGTTGACAAGAAGAAGATTGGGAAGAATGTAAAATCGGGCCCAGGGTAGGGGCTTGGAAAGTTCTGTAATCACAGTGGCTTTTTCAGGGGCAGGAGCACCCTGGAGTCAAGGAGGGTGACACATCTATTGAGTCATTTCTGCTGGATGTCATACTGTTCTAGGCAATCAAAGATTGTTCTAGGTAGTCAAAGACTGTTCTAGGTAGACAGTGACTGTTCTAGGTAGACAATGATTGTTCTAGGCAGTCAAAGACTGTTCTAGGTAGACAATGACTGTTCTAGGCAGTCAAAGGTTGTTCTAGGTAGTCAAAGATTGTTCTAGGTAGACAATGACTGTTCTAGGTAGTCAAAGACTGTTCTAGGTAGACAATGACTGTTCTAGGCAGTCAAAGATTGTTCTAGGTAGTCAAAGACTGTTCTAGGTAGTCAAAGACTGTTCTAGGTAGACAGTGACTGTTCTAGGTAGTCAAAGACTGTTCTAGGTAGACAATGACTGTTCTAGGCAGTCAAAGGTTGTTCTAGATAGTCAAAGATTGTTCTAGGTAGACAATGACTATTCTAGGTAGACAAAGACTGTTCTAGGTAGTGAAAGAAGTAGCTGAGGGTTTTTAGATTATTTTTTGTTTGCCTGTCAGCCTCCTGTCTCCCCCCCCCCAGCCCCAAGTTTAGGGTTTGTTCTGTCTACCCCACCCCTATCCTTGTGATCAGGGAATGCAGAAGTGATGGTTAGGTTAGCTGTAGCCAAACGATCTTAGTTTACTTTCCATGATTGAAATAAATACCATGACTGTCTTAGGGTTTTATTGCTGTGAAGAGACACCATGACCATGGCAACTCTTGTAAAGGAAAACGTTTAATTGGGGGCTGGCTTAAGGTTTCAGAGGCTTAGTTCATTATCATCAAGGCAGGAAGCATGGCAGTGCGCAGACAGGCATGGTGCTGGAGGATGAGCTAAGAGTTCCACAACTGGATCAGAATGTAGCAGGCAGGAGACTGTTCCACACTGGGTGGAGCTTGAGCATAGGAAGCCCCCTCCCAGTGATGTACTTCCTCCAACAAGGCTACACCTCCTAACGGTGTCACTCCCTATGGGCCATGCATACATATGCGTCAATGGGGGCCATACCTATTTAAACTACCATGACCAAAAGCAACTTAGGGAGGACATGGTTTAGCTCAACTTACAGTTGAAGTCTATCACTGAGGGAAGTCAGGTTGGGATCTCAAGGAAGAAACGTGGAGGCCAAGGCCATGGAGGAATGCTGCTCACTGGCTTGCTCAACCTGCTTTCTCAGACAATACAGGTCACAGTCACAGAGAGCTCAAAGGAAAACTAAATCCCAGCAGTGCAAATAGCTTAGTGTCTGATATGTGGGACTCTCTATTTTCTGGGCTCCAAGGAGCCTGGCCAGCTCTACCTCACCTCTCTGCAACATACACAGCTTGTCTCCTTGGCTCACTCTGACTCCATTCCACCCCTGCCAAGGTCCTTGGTACTCATCCCATGTACTGGCATCTCCAAAATGCTGTGGTCTCCATGGCCTTCTGGCCTCTCTTCAGGGACACTAACCCTACCACTTTTTGCCAAGCCTCGGCCTTTCCCCAGGACCCCTTTAATCCCAGGTCTTCTACTGTAGCAGTGGCTGTCCCTTCATCAATGGCCTCATCTGGTCTTTCACAGTGCCAAGCCTCAGCTGTTCTCCATGACCCCTTCCTGCCTTCAAAACCAGCACCACCTCTTACACATTACCAATGTCAGATGCCAGCCCCAGAGGCAGCCTCTGGAACACAGCTTCTGAATGCTGGCCCTGAGGAAACACTTCCCAAATTTCACCTTAATGATGCTGGTTTGATCCTTCAGTCCCAGCTGACCAGAGCCACAGATTATCTTTAAAATATCACATAAATACCCCCATAGAGTATTTGAAGGACTCTTAAAATTCCGTCTGAAACTTCACCAGCCAGGTCTCCCAGCCTATTTTCCAAGTTCTCACAAATGCTCACTCATCTTTAAGCATTCAAATGGCTTTTTCTAGCCCAAAGTTCCTTCCACATCTGCCCTCTATCTCAGTGGTTCTCAACCTCCCTAACACTGCAAACTTTAATACAGTTCCTCATGTTGTGGTGACCCCTAACCATAAAGTTATTTTTCGTTGCTACTTCACAACTGTAATTTTGTTACTGTTGTGAATCATAATGTAAATATCTGATATGCGGGATATCTGATATTCGATCCTGGTGAAGTGGTCATTCCACCCCTAGAAGAATCTCAGCCTACAGGTTGAGAAACACTGTTCTATCTGATGGGCGTGGCTGCCAGAGTCAACATGCTCCTGGTTCCCATGATCCATTATGTCTGTCCCCTCCAAATGGTATACCAGGGTGATCACTGTGTCAGGAACGGGGCAGCTTGCTGTCACTCTTGTGCCGATTGTCAGTCACCTGCACACGTCCCTCACCTCTGTGAGGCTAGAACGGGGTGGGGGTGGGTGTCCATTCCTATTGGGGGCCTTGGGTCTGGTTGACTCTACCGGTTCCCCTCATAAGACTTGGTCCAAGTCACCTTCTGACCATTTCCTCTTGTTCACAGGATCATGATGGGCCGGTTTGGTAAGTACCTTGGCTTGGGCTAGGACAAGCTGAGACACCTAGGCACGCACAGTCCAGAAAGCTCCGGGGTTCTCAAGGTTGTGCATGTGAACTTGGGTGGGAGGAGCGAGATTGTAGGGAGGGAGGGGATAGCCTAGAGAAAGTCTCTAGCTTACCTGCAGGGAGGGAGAGAGAAAAGGAGGTAATTACCTAATCACCTGACCTTGTCCCTTGGGCAAGAGAGGGCAGACAAAGGGATCAAAAACCCATGGCTTCATTTAAATTCCCAGAGGTGAAGCCTGGCTGCACAGGCTGGGGAGAAGTTTAAGACAGAAAGCTACAGTAGAGTGTTCTCCAGCCAGGCAGGAAGGGGAAAGGCTGTTAGAGGAAAAAATGGAAGCCAGATAGAAGCTCCCAGCTCATTTCTAGATGTGTGTGTGTGTCTGACCCTAGGGATTCCTTGGGGTTGGGTGTGGAGGTGCAAGTGTCACCTCCAAAACCCTTCTCTGACCTGGAGCTTGTAAAGGAGGGATAAAGGATGAGTCATCTCCTCAGAAAGCTCTGATAGTCAGGAAGGTCTTGAGTTTGAGAGAAAGCTGTGGCCATGTGGCCCCTGAGCCTTTCCGATGGACGGGTGCTCTGCTTGCTGGGAAAATTCCCAGGGGAGACGGGGGGGGGGTGGTGGGGGGTGGGGGGTAGCAGACATGGGTCATGTGGGACCCCTGCTGGTGTCCAGGTGCAGGTTAGTTTAGAGATAAGTCTCTCCCTGTCACCTCCTCTACACAGAGGAGGCTCTGAACCCCCGGGGATCTCAGAGGCTGGAAGATGACGACTGAGGACCTGAGAGTGGAGTTGTCACTTCTGTGTTTGGGTTGGCCCTGTTTCAGGTTCAGGGGGTTTGAAAAGAGTTGGCTTGGCCGGGGGATGGGGGGTGAGCCTGGGCCAGGTATCTTGGGAGCCGGACAGCTGGGAAGAACACCTGATCAGGTGCACAGCGTGTGTCTCCCGAGGGGAGAGCCAGGTGCACCAGGATTCAGTCACAGTGCTGGGGACATCTAAGGCCACAAGAAGCCTCCTCTGAGGCTGTACGCACTTCACTTCTTGCAGGCTCTGCGTAAGATGAAGCAGGCTATTAGCCAGTGACAGGCAATTAGTTCCGCCCCCGCCTCGCACTTGTGCTGACGCAAGGAGGTCTCCTGGTTACGCGGCTGACAGCCTTAGTTTTGGTACAGTGAGTCCCTGGGCTCCCAGGCATCCTCTTGGGGGAGTAGCACATGGCTGTCCCAGGATTTCTGGTCACTTCTGGCCTCACCGCTCTGCCAGGGTCTGGTCACACTCCTACCATTGGTGCATTGTTTATTTCCACCCAGCATTTACTTTTGGCTTCAGAACACAGTGCTGAGGAGGAAGGTCAAAGCACCCCTTGTCATGTCTGTTTCCTGTCCACAGTCTCCTACGGCGGTCTTTAAGGATGTTCCAGATATCACATCCCCTGTGGTCTTGTTCCCTCACCTCCTGGGAGTCCAGGCCCAACCCTGTGACTCCTTCACTCCTACTCCTCTCAGCCTAAGATGCTAAATTACCCAGGGTTCCCTCCTGGGTTGGCTTAACTGTCACTCACCAGGTATCCCCAGACACAGACCAGCATGCACCCTCCTCACCACCCTTGGGTTGTCTTTGTAATGTCTACAGTCATTTGACAAACTTTGAGCCAGCCCTGCTCCCGGGAGCCTCAGGGTTTGTGTGTGTGCTCCCTTGCCCTGGGACTCTGGAGCAAGTGTTATGCTTGTGGGCACATGGAGACGCATCTTCCCTTCTTCAGGGCTCTTGGAGTACCCTGTAGGCAGCCGCTCACCCCAAGCCTGTATCATATCAGCAGCCCTCCCTGAACCATTGTCGGGCGTGAGGAGGTTCCAAGCCAACAGGCTGATCCCCCTAGGCTGAGCTTTGCTTGAACAAGTTCCCTCAGCTTCCTTGGCCTTCTGAGTGCTGTGCAAAGGTGGAGTGTGTCCTCTCTGGTCACTTTCCCCTAAGGCCAGTAAGGTTAAAGGGTGCCCAGCCTCTTCCCATCAGCATCTTGTCCTGCCCGAGGTACAATCAGGTTTTTCTCTCCCTGGAAACCAGTCTCCTGGGAGCTAGGAGGTTAGAGCCTGGTCTCCATAGCAACGCCTTTGCCGGTTGCCTTTTCTCTAGCTAGTGGCCCTTCCTCCCTGGTTCCCCCACTCGGGAGCCCTTTCTGATGCTGACAGGATCGGGTGGGCAAGGGCTGAATCTCCCTCCTCATCCCAGGCTCAGTTTGCTGTGACCCAGTCTTTCCCATTCACCACTCCAGCAGAGCAAACCTCTGACCTGATGTTCACACTCTGGTCACTGCTAAAGGATGCAATTCCTGTCAGCCTCCCTCCCAGGCCACCCTGCTCTCGAATGGACTCTAGCTCTGGGTGTTTCTCTTTGCACGTTCTGTCCACTCTGGCTACAATGCCCTTCCTCTTCTCATCTCTCCACCCAGCCTGGCTCAGACTCTTTCTTCCAACCTCTTGTCCATGGGTGCAAACGTGGATGCTGCCAGAGACCAGCCTGACACAGTTGGCCAAACCCCAGAAGCTGAAGGTTATAGGAGGGGACCTGTGGAAAGCAGGTGCCCCCATCCTTGTCCTGGGGGCAGCACCTTGATGCCAGGTGGCTATGTAGCTCACTGTGGCTCCAACCTCTGCTTTCAAGAGGAATCAGAAACGTAAATCAGGGAGAACCTTCTAGTCTAAATGAGGCTGAGTTAAGCTCCGGGTACAGATCTGGGACCCTCCTGTCTATGACTTTCTAAGTTACTGGCTTCTCCAGTGCAGGAGGGAAGTTGATGGGGACCCAGACATGCATGGGAGTTGGGCTTGTCCCAGTGGCCCCACCCTGACTCTTGACGCTCACAGGGGTAGTAGGGAACAGACGCAGTTGTCCCTGCTTTACAGAGGAAGAGCCCTTTGGCTAGGGAAATGACTTAAAGTCTGTGGGCTTTCAAGTTACACAGTGAGGATCTGAACCCAGCTCTGCCCTATCCCCACCATCCTTTTTTTAGAACCTCCTGGCTATGGAGTCACATGGTGGGTCCTCTAGGCCCAGGTAAGCAGCCAGCGTGGGAGGCGCCCAGCAGCCTCCCACACACACTCTGCCTGCCCAGCAGTGGCCCTGCTAAATAAACCAGTGACGTCAAGAGTCTGAGCTCTTGGGGCTTTGCCTAAGCCGCTTTGCAGGGCTGCACCGCTTTGAGAGGACTAAGCTCCTTTTGCCCCTCTACAGATTGTTTTCTGGGGGATAATCTGACTTAGCTGATTATGGAAGTGAATGACATCTGGTGCTATCTGAGGGTGGCTTTTTGTCCCCACCAGCCCTTAGAGCAAGGCACTGCCTCCTTTCCCCTGACAGACACACGCTCATGAACACATGCGGACTCAAAAGGCCTCTTCTCTTCACTTAGCTTCTCACCTTCCCCCAGGCTGAGGAAGAGGCCTCAGATTGGATGGAGCTGGAATCTCTGACACCATCTTGGGGCTAGGTTGGTAGGGGCCTTCTTTGAGACTGTTCTGTTTGGCTCTTCTCCTAGGAACCCTGGCTTTCTCAGCTCACCCCAGCCTTCTTTGTTCCCCTCCTTCTTCTTCCTCAGCAACCCCTATCCCCTGAGGTGGGAGAAGTCTCCCTGTGCTCTTCCCGCCAGAACTCTCTGTGTTGGAGCTGGAAGTGGAAGGCCTCTTTGCTAGCTCCTTCTTAGAAGCACAGTTCCCCAAGAACCGAGAAGACAGAAGTCAGAGCCCAGGTCCCTCTCAGTGCCTCCCCTCCCCCGCTACCGCATGCTCTTGGCCCTGGAGTTCCCTGGCCTCTGCTTGACCTGGGCTCCAGTCATCTATCTAAGCAGACACTTGGGTTCAGAGGGCACCTCTGGAGGGATTCCAGGTCCTTGTGTCCCTGAACAAAGAGTAGAGCCGAGACACACAGTCGCAGCGAGGAACATCCGCTTCCGAGGGAGAAAGTGGCCCTCCCAGTGCAGAACTGGGGCTTTCCTGTTTCTGTGGAGCAGGCTTTCCCCTCCTTTGCATAGCGAGGGTATTTTGGTTCATTTGCATAGAGTAGGCTTTTCTAAGTGTGTGTTTGTCACGTGTAGTTCACACAAACTCATGTGTCAGCACGTCTCACTAGCATTATAATCTGCCCCCAGGGGCGTGCCACACTGATACAATGAGCCCCGGGCCACCCGAAGACACTTTGGAGTGCCTGTGTCCTGAGCCAGAGGCACACGCAGATGTTCAGATTTAATTTGTTTTTCGTTGTCAGCCCTGGTGGGCTGGGGGTGTCCATTGTGGTTAGGGAGAAGTCTTGGGGTTCCAGTGTTCCCCTTTGCCAACTTGTTCTTCTTAGATGCTAATTTTGTCCTCTGGTGGCCTCAAGTAGGGAAGGATGGGGACTTCTGTGCTGACTCTTTTCCGGCGGCAGCTTGCACACATGCGGCAGTTAGAGCGAGCAGGTCGTGGTTCACCGGGGAAGAGGGAGGTCATGGTGTACCTCAGGGAGAAGTGAGCCGCCTTGCAGCCCCTCTCTGAGCTTTCCCTGTCGCAGGAGTCAGAGGCAGGGCCAGGAGTAAGAGACTCATCCACCTCTCCTGGAGAGTTAGGAGCTGGAAGTGCAGCAGACAGCATGCAAGGAGAAACTGTATTTTCAAGATGTGCTAAGTACAAGCCTGGGTCCCTCAGAGGAGGCGACCTTGGAGAGCAACCTGGTGGAGGGGTGCAGTGAGGCTCTGCCAAAGACCCTGGGGGCATGTTAGTGCCTGAGGGATGCAGGTGGGTCTAGAGGCCATCTTGTAAAGGCTGGGAGACATGTAGGAGCGTGGCCATCTCCTTATGCCCATGAGGGAGAGGATGTGCCTCGGTCTAAGAGCATGAGAGGCAGGGTTTTGATGGGCCAGTGGTGAGAAGCTGTCCGGCTGCACTTTTAGAGATTCTGGCTGCAGAGGGAGAGGAGGCCAATGGAGCTAGGGGCTGTGGCCATCCAGAGGTAAGAGGTGAATCAGGCATGGGGGCAGCAGACCTGTGGCCAAGAGAAGAAGTGGGGGTCACAGTGAGCATTTAGGAAAAGAGAGACAGGGATGCTTCGAGTGATGAGAACATGCGGGTGCCCACATGCGATCTGGTAGCCCATACCCAAAGCTTTCCTGCTACCAAGGCAGCCTCACGCAGCCCTTGTTCACTAGACAGCTCATGACTTCTGCTTCACTTATGCTCGGGGGCAGGGTCAACCTGAGGGCTCCTCTGCTCTGGCAGAAACCAGAGGGATCAAGCTGGAACCTCAAGGCAGAGCATCCGGAGAGGGCAGAGTGGCTATTTCTAGAGCCGATAGTTGAAGGTTGGGATCAGGGCAGGCAGAGTCCTTTCTAGAACTCTCTGTGTTCTCTCTTGCATGTCACGCAGAGCGGGATGCCTTCGACACGCTCTTCGACCACGCGCCGGACAAGCTCAACCTTGTGAAGAAGGTAGATTATCTCCCTCCCCAGCCTGCCCCCCATGGGACCTGTGCCTATGCAGACTCTGTCTAGACTCTCTGCAGACCCAAGGCAGGCCCAGATGGGGATGAGAGAGACCTTTGACATCTCTAAAGTTTGCCTTGACCCCTCTCAGCAATGTGTGCTGTGGCCATGCTCTCTTACAGTAGGGTCATGTAGACGGAACGTACAGCTTAGTTCTGGCTGGCACTGGGCCATTAAAACTAGGGCTGGCTTAGAGCACAGAGCTCGACACAACCTTTTTTGTGATAGCCGTCAGAGGAGGGAGGGTTTGGAGTATGTCAGCCTGCCACATTGGGGGTTCAGGTCAGGGTGTCTGGAGAAGGCTGCTGATACTGCCCTTACCTCTCTGCCTCGACAGTCTCTCATCACGTTTGTGAACAAACACCTGAACAAGCTAAACTTGGAGGTCACTGACCTGGAGACCCAGGTAAGCGGGGCTTTGGTGGAGGGTCCCTCTGGCCTATGCTTCTAGCAGCTTTCAACCCAGGTGGGGTGCGGGAATAGGCAGAACCACCTTGTTTCTCTCAGGAGGAGCTCCCAGAGTGTAGCTCACGGTATTGCTCCAGCCCTAGCAAGCTGGATGCTTGGACCCTCTGCTTCCTGGAGCTGTGGCAGCCAGAGATGGAAGGCCAAAGCCAGGGGCTCTGCGAGCTGGGAGTCCAGAGTCACAGTGTGGGCAGGCTGGCTCCTTCCCGCTCTCGCCGCGGCTTCTGCTGCATTTCTGCAGGCAGGCTCCCGTGTTCTCCCATCCATAGATGTGTTACCTCCGTCTTCTGTGGCCTCCTCCTGTGTCTGCATCTGTGTCTGCACGTCTGCGTGCTGCACAAGGCTGTCTGTGCCCGTCTGCTTCCCAGAGTTAGGGTCCAGAAATGGATGCCTGAGAGCAAGGAAATGTCATGCTTGAATAGAGCCCACCCTCAGGACACAAGGGCAAACTGAGACCCTGTGTCCCAATGATGTCACAGGCACAGGATGTAGGGATTAGGATTCCTACTTAGTTTGGAGAGAGACAGTTCAACTTTTAGCATCCATCCGACCCTGTCACAAGTCCTTTGTTGTGAGGGTCCCTGGGTCTAGAACATTCTGTGCCCTCTACTTTAGTGGGGGAGACACGGCAGCCTCATGTTTGATCCCGTGACAGTGTGGAAATAACGCCCATCCAACCTGGGGCCAGCAAGATGGCTCAGCTGGTAAAAGTGATTGCCGAAGAAATCTGATGACCTGAGTTTGATCCCCGGGGACACACAGAGTGGAAGGAGACAACTGGCTCCTGCAAGCTGTCCTCAAATTACTTAGGGACTGTGACACTAACCTGATGCCCTGCCCCATACGTCGTACACGTTACAGGAATAGTAATAAAATTAGCCTCCATTTGGGGACTAGGGACCAAACACTTCTGCCATCTATCTGTACCTCAAACACTCCTTCCTCAAGTCAGACGTGCCCTTGTGGTGTGGTGACCGTCTCCAAGCACACAACACGCCTGGAAGGCCCAACTGAATTTTCCCCGGCTTAGTTGTGCGGTTGAGTTTTGAGCCGGAATCCATGGTGCAGACATCCCTAATATGCTGGTGATCCCTCCTAAACCCCTGGGCATTTTCTTCTATTGCTTCCTCTTTCTTTAACTTCTCTCATTTGCTTTTCTAATTAAAAAAAGTAATTCAGGTTCATCGTAGAAATGTCTGAAAATGAAGATAAAGAAAATAAACAAAAGTTGCCCTAATCTATCACCCCCAGGGCGCTGCATCCCTGGCTTTGTTCCAAGCACTTCTCCTGGGTATTCTGGGTGTAGGCCGTGTGGTCTGCAAGACAGTGCAGATTGTGTGTGTGTGTGTGTGTGTGTGTGTGTGTGTGTGTGTGTGTGTGTGTGTGTGTCTGTGTGTCTGTGTGCGTGCACGCCTTGCCTGTGCATGTATGTGTGTGTGCTTTGCAAGCTCATCACTTATTCTTGGCTGTTTGCTCATGCAGCACGCTGGCTGTGTGACACTTTAGATTTCCTGAAGCTCGGGAAGCTAAAGTGGAAAGCTGTCTCCCTCCCTCCCTGCTGTCCCCCCACCCGCAACTCCGCCTGGGTCTGTTTCAAAGTGCTCATGCATAAAACAACACACTCCCGTTAATAACAGTCGATCACACCGGACAGCTGTTGTGTAATGCGTTGTTTTTTTTTTGTTTTTTTGTTTTTTTTTCCTCCCTAAATACATGGGCATCTTCTTGCGAGAGATGGATGTCTCTGTCTGAAGCTATTTCGCTGTTCAGTCTGTCAGTTATATTCATCCTCTCCCTCCTTCCCTCCCTCCCTCCGTCTCCTCCAGACAGGGGATTCTCCTTTGCCCTGGGTTCACTTTGTAGCTCAGGTTGGCCTTAAACTTTTGGTCATCCTCCTGCCTCAGCCTCCTGAGTGCCAGGGTTATAGATATGCACCACTATGCCTGGCACTGTTTTTTTTATCAACAATAGCCTTCGTGGGTTGGGAGTGCAGCTCAGTTGGTAGCATTTGCTGAGCGTGTTCAAGGCCCTTGGTTCCCTCCCCAGCCCTGTTGAAATAATTCCCTTCCCTTCAGGTGTGAGGCTGCACTGGAGTAAAGCAGCCCTGGGATTGGACGCCTTCCTGCACACGTGCATGCTGCATGGCAGGCGAGCTGCCCACAGTCATTTGTGCCCTGTCTGTTTCCTCGGGGGGTTAACATCCAGAAATGAAATCAGACACGGAGTTGTAAGCACAAAGCAGCACGCACATGAAGCCTTGGAAGGTCTGATCATGGAAACTGGCACTGTGTGGGCAGCTAACCCACTCCTGCTGTAGCCCGTCCAGCATCTCTTTTTTTTTTTTCTTTTCTTTTTTTCGGAGCTGGGGACCGAACCCAGGGCCTTGTGCTTGCTAGGCAAGCGCTCTACCACTGAGCTAAATCCCCAACCCCCGTCCAGCATCTCTTATGTGACCCTGCAGAACACACAGCCAGGGTGCCATTGCTCAGGGGAAAAATCTGCATTTTTTGCTTGTTTTTCTTTTTTCTTTTCCTTCCGGGCTACCGTACAATGTAAGGTTGGTAAAGTCTGCTTTAGCTGTCTCTGGAATCCACTTAAATCTGTGCTTGGTGGCTGGTCCCCGAGTGGTCTCCTAGAAGGCCTGCCACCCGCTAACCAATGACTTGATGCCCTTTGCTTGTTAGAGATGATTTCTCCCTAGGCTCCTGGCTTTTAAAATCAGGTATTTGTGATGTTCCCTTTTCCATGTAAACGCCGTTGGGTGAGAGTCTCCAGAGGGACGCCTGCCCTGCTTCAGGCTCTCACTTACCTATTTGGAGTCTCTGGAAGCTGAAGGCCTCCAAGGCTTCCCATCCCTCTTACCTCTCCGGAGTTCAGCCTGGGCATCCCGGAAGACTGGTGGAGGTGTTCTGTGGGCATGCCATTCACTCCTGGAGTCACTGGCAATGAGAACCGGCCCCATTGGAAGCTGCCTTTTGCATGTTAATAGGTTTTTAAGGGCCAAATTCAGGGGCCAGCAAAATGGTTCATCAAAATGGTCAGTGAAGACACTGGTTTCCAAGCCTGACAACTTGAGTTTGATCCTGACCTCCACATGTGCACCCTAGTGTGTGTGTGTGTGTGTGTGTGTGTGTGTGTGTGTGTGCACGCACACAAATAAATAAAAAAGAATCAAGGGGGATGGAGAGATGGCTCAGTAGTCAAGAGAAGTTGTTGTTCTTGTAGAGGAAGGACCTGGGTTTAGTTCCTAGCACCCACACAGTGGCTCACAACCATTTTTAATTTCCAGGGGATCCAATGTCCTCTTCTGATTTTCGTGGACATTAGGCATGCATATAGGTACATACATACATACATACATACATACATACATACATACATACATAATTATAGATAGAACACTCATACACAAAAAATTCTAAAAAAATTTTAAAAATAGATTCAAACTCAAGACTTCTGAATATTGCTTGCACAGTAGTGAGGTTACCAGCTGTTTTAGTTAGGGTTTTACCGCTGTGAACAGACACCATGACCAAGTCTTATAAAGGGCAACATTTAATTGGGGTTGGCTTACAAGTTCAGAGGCTCAGTCCATTATCATCAAGGTGGGAACATGGCAGCATCCAGGCAGGCATGGTGCAGGAGGAGCTGAGAGTTCCACATCTTCATCTGAAGGCTGCTGCAGAAGACTGACTTCCAGGCAGCTAGGATGAGGGTCTCAAAGCCCACGCCCACAGTGACACACTTACTCCAACAAGGCCACACTGACTCCAACAGGGCCACACCTTCTAATAGTGCCACTCCCTGGGCAGAGCATACACAAACCTTGTCTACTTTAAGCGGTGAAGATGTATAAGTCACCACAGTTAAAATGGTTAGACAGGGGAAGAAGTCAACAGAAGTTGGGGTGTGAGAGGACAGGTGCCATGTGACCCACATGTGTGAGGCCCCCCAAGAATAAAACCCCTAGAGACAGAGGCCGATGGTTCATATTCCTGTTATCAGTTCCCAGTCCCCACACAGCTCATAACTGTATGTAAGTAACTCCAGTTCCAGGGTATCCAATACTTTCTTCGGACCTCTGTGGGCACATGTGGTACATATACACATGTACACACAGGGAAAAAACTCTCATTCATATAAAGTAAATCTTAAAAAGTATTAAAAACTGTTTTAAACGGTTAATTTGGTGTAATAAATCTCAGGCACTAATTGCTACCTTTGCAAATGGAGCTGTTGCTTCGTTGCTTCTTCCTGGCTTGCTCAAAGAGGAACATAGGTGTCAAGAGTGAGGTCCTGGGGTTGGGGATTTAGCTCAGTGGTAGAGCGCTTGCCTAGGAAGCGTAAGGCCCCGGGTTCAGTCCCCAGCTCCGGAAAAAAAGAACCAAAAAAAAAAAGAGTGAGGTCCTTTGTTCTGTACCCCTGGTCCCCTCTTGTGGGTGTCTTAGGGCACTGGCCTCCTCTCCTCTCCTCTCCCCTCCCCTCCCCTCCCTTCCCTTCCCCTCTCCTCTCCTCTCCTTTTTTCCTTTCCTTTTCTTCAATGAATTTATTTATTAATTTTTACATCCAGATTGCTGCCCACCCTGTCCTCTCCCCTTCCCCCCTGTTCCCCCATCCCGTGGCTTCTTTTCTTGAACTCTGTTGAGGGTTCACAGGATAGGGTGGGACTGCTGGGTCGAGCTGGGGTCCTGGAGCAGGCACTGCAACCTATAGGGTAGTCCCGCCTTCTCCTGCACACACGTAGGGTGTCTGTCCATCTCACTCATGCCCCAGGATTGTCATTGAGTTTTGCCTGCAGTTTGCAGATGGTGTGTACCTGGTCCTACTCCTGGGCCTCCTTGAAGACTACTTTGTCCCCCTCCACAACTTCTACCTGACTCCTGACAGCTTTGACCAGAAGGTAAGAGTCCTGTTTCCTGGGAGTGTCCCCAGCCATGCTCACTGGGGTAAGTAGAAGGAATGTCCCTTGCTGACAATGAACAACTGTGTCACTGTCTATCCAAAGTTGGTGTCATCTGAGGCTCCATGTGTGTGTGAGTGTGTGTGTGTGTGTGTGTGTGTGTGTGTGTGTGTGTGTGTGTGTGTTTATCGGTATCCTTTAGAATGTGAAGCCTCACAACATCTGGGATTCAATCTGAGCTCCCTGGAGACAGACTGGGAAACCCCTTCGTGGCGTGCATGCCACTGCATGATGCAAGTGTGTTGCTTGGTCATGTCCCTAACATGTCTTTCCCCCAGGTTAATACTGTTTTTAATGATGCTGGTCATAGCCCCCTTGGTTTCGCTGTTTTGGGAGCCTCCAAATGTCATGTCCCGGGATGACACATGTGGCTTTGCAGCACGTGCCTCCTGTTATGTCAATTTTCTTTTATTTTTCCTCCTGCCACACTGGGCTTTTTCTCAAATATTTACAATAGTCCTTCTGAATCTTCTGGGGACCAGTTCCAGGGCCCCCTTGGGTACCGAAGCAGGCAGATGCTCAAGTCCCACAAGTGAAGTGTTGCATAAAGCATAAAGCCTACGCACTTCCTCCCGTAGATGTTAAATCCTGTCTGGTGGCTTATGATACTTAATGCAAATATGCAAATGATGTGCAAAGTAGCTGCATTCTGTATTGTTAGGGAGCAATGGTGGAGGTTCAGTATGCTGCAGAGCCCCCAGACACTGTCTATCCAAAGTTGGTGTCATCTGAAGCTCCGTGCGCGCGCGCGCGCGTGTGTGTGTGTGTGTCTGTGTGTCTATATATGTGTATGTTCCTGTGTGTATCTATACATGATTGTGTGTGTCAATGTGTGTACGTATGTATATGTGTATATGTATATACATTTATGTGTCTGTGTATAAGCATGTGTCTACATATGTATATATGTCTCTGTGTTCATGAGTGTATATATACTCATGTATGTATATATATGTATGTGCATTCATTTATATAAGTATGCATGTCTATGTATGTGTGTATATGTGTTTCTGTATTTATGTATGTGTGTATGTATCCTCATATACGCCTGTTTGTGTATGTGTGTGTATGTATGTGTTTGTGTGTATACATGTCTGTGTATATGTGTGTGTGGTGGGACTGTGTGTATGCATGTATATTTTATTTCTGAGCTTTGAGCCAGCCTTGAGCGTGCCCCCATATCTGCTCTTCCCATGCCCTCCGTCCTTCCCAGGCTCTCTGCAGTGAGGTCTGTCACTGAAGAGTTAGTGCTTCACTTCTGCGGACTTGGCAGAGACTAGTCTGGGTTGCTTGGGACTCATGGCACCTGCCACTTTATTTTTCCAAAGTGCGAGGCCCATGAGGTACGGAGGCAGACGGTGGCAACCGCGGTGGGAGCCAGGGTGACAGCCGAGAACGAACGGGCCAGTGTTTATCAATCTGCCGGTTCCTGGCACCAAGCAGTCTGTCTGCTCATGGCCAAATGCCGTTCCTATCGTGCCTGTGGAGATAGAATTGGACAGATTAGAGAGGTCTTGGCATGCTGGAGTCCATACTGGGGATGGAGGGAGAATGAATACAGTGAGGATGAATGGTAGAGAGCTTGTTAGGACCACGGAGCTCCTGGAGTTGTAGAAACCAGAGGTCAGACTGTCTGGTGAACAGGTTCTTGCATATTCAGGCCACTATGTGGCTGTATTAAGGAGGCCGCTGGGAACAGTGGATTTAACCAGTAGAACTGGGTCTTTGTCCAAACAAGTCTTTGTCCAGATGGCAGAAGCCACGTTCTTCAGCTTGGCTTTCTCTCTTTGAAACCAGGATGAACAGCCATGCAGGCCACTGCCCTGCCCTACAAATCAAGGAAACCTCTGGTGATGAGCATACAGGGAGACGGGAGGTCAGGGTGTTGGACTGTGCAGGCGCATGGGGCCTCCTCCTCAGGCAGGCATGAGGATTGGGTCCCTTTCTTACATATTCACATATTTATTCTGACCTCTTCCTCCTGGGGGTCTTGGTGAGGGCCACCATAGCAGTGATTGCCACACCTCTGTAAACCTTGACCTGTCTTTGTCTCCTGGTCCCAAGGGCTGGGAGGACCGTATGCCAGACTGAGGCAGGCAGTTTCTCTGATCAGCTCTGTGGCCTGAAGCTGAGGGTCCTTTGCTCTGGCCCCAGGCATCTTGGTGGCATCTCAAGAATGTTGAAGGAGGCGAAGATTTGGCAAGCAGAGTGGGGGTGTGTAAGGGGTGCTCCCTCAAGCATAGCAGAATCATTAACCAAAGATCTTAGGCTGGGGAGCGTGGCTCAGTTGGTAGAGAACCTGTCCAGCAAACACACGCCCTGGGTTTGATCCCTGGCGTTGTATAAACAGGCACAGTGATGAACATTGGTAATCCCAGCACTCGAGAGGCAGAAGCAGGAAGATTAGAAGGTCAAAAGCTATCTTCCTATACTTAGTTTGAGGATAGCCTGGGCTAAATGAGAATGTTTCAGAAAAAAACAAAAAACAAACAAACAAACAAACAAACAAACAAAAACAACCACAAGGCAAAAGCAAGCGTTAGGTTGGAGGAATAGCTCCAAGCAGAGAGCATTTGCCAACTGCACAGGAAACCCAGGATTCACTCTTAGCACTGGGGTGGGAGTGGGGGTGGGGCTGCAGTGAACCACAAGACTGGGCAACCCTGTGGGTTCCTGCCTTCTGTTAATGCATAACGGACATGGCTGGCATTCCTGGCTCACTCAGGGTGGAGTGACAGACAGTGCTACCACTGGAGAGACAGTTGGTCACTGAACCCTAAGGCCTGTCCAGCTGGCGGCTACGCACTTGCTGGTTTGATGGTCCATCTTCCATCTTCCTTTGCTCAGGGCAGGTCTGGTTGGCCTTGACTCCTGTAGCCTTTAAATCAGACAAAGAGGCTCCCACTTGGAGCTTCTCCAGCCGACGTTCGCAGAATGGAAGCCTCAATTGAGTGTCCAATTGAATGGGCAGGGCAGGGTGATTAGGGGCCAGGGCCAGGGGCCTCCATGCTGGCCCTTGAGCTAACCTCAATTCCAGCAGGGTCCCCAATTACCTCAAGGGCTGGTTACCCCA
The DNA here is from genome assembly GCF_011064425.1 of Rattus rattus. Taxonomy (NCBI): domain Eukaryota; kingdom Metazoa; phylum Chordata; class Mammalia; order Rodentia; family Muridae; genus Rattus; species Rattus rattus. The sequence goes on from NC_046154.1 coordinate 253,701,800, forward strand.
CAGAAACACAGCCAGGAATGCCCGGATCGCACAACTCTTTAGTTTTCTGACCAGGTAGCACAAAGCTGCCCTGTGTTCAGAGAAGCACCCTGAGGGGCTGAGCGCCTTTGCCAGGGACTTGTCTTCTCTCAGCCTCAGTCTCCCTCTCTGTCATTTCTCACCGTGTTGTAGATTCTGGCTCAGAGGGAGCACTTGGCTAGGATCCTGTGAGGGGGAAGGCAGGCTGGGAGCTGCCATTCTTCCATCGAACCCAGATCTCTCATTAGGGGAAGAGGAAATGTTGAGTTATCCCTGTGTGTGCTTTTCCCTGTGTCCCGTCCCGTGTCCTAGCGAGCTTTGTACAAAGAGAAAGAGTCAGTTCTCTCTACACAGAAGGAAGCATTGGGTGAGCATGGTCGGGTGTGGGGGGTGTGGACCTTAATGTCACTGACCCTGCTCCTGTCTTACCCCTGGCAGGTGCACAACGTGGCCTTTGCCTTTGAACTGATGCTGGACGGGGGACTCAAGAAACCCAAGGCACGCCCTGAAGGTAACAGCCCACCAGAGCAGCTCAGAGCATAGAGAGAGAGAGAGAGCGCGGAGGCAGGGTGGCCCCAGGCAGCCTTCCCGTCCTGTGGATAGACGGCAGCCATCTTCCCACCGCATGTGTAGTCCACACTGTCTATTTCTTTTTGCAGACGTCGTGAACTTGGACCTCAAGTCCACTCTGCGGGTCCTTTACACACTGTTCACCAAGTACAAGGACGTCGAGTGACAGAGCAGCCGATTCTTCAGGGACAAGTTTTAGACAAGAAAAAATGGTCGTGTCCATCCACAGTCCCTGATTTCCCAGGAACCGTCTCCTCAGGGAGGCCTCAGGCTTCCCAGGTCTAGCTGTGTGATGCCTCTGCTCTCTGCTCCCTGCCTGGTTTGGTTTTAAACCCTTTTCCCTTGTGGCTCCCTAGCTGATTAGATCATTGAGAACTTGGTGCTTCAAACACCCACTCCAGTTTGAGGCCTCACTTCCTCTTTTTCTCTGCCTCCCCCTGAAGATGAAAAAGAACAAAGGCCCAGCCTAGCCCTCAGCTGGAGAGGGCTGTCCACCTGTGCTCCAACCCACGGAGCAATTACAGCAACAGCCCTGGCTCCAGGGACTCCGCCCCATTTGTCCTCAGGAATCCCCTGGGCTGGGCTCTCCCTGGAAGCAGGGTCTCGCCTCAGTAAAAAGATCCTCTCGGGTTTTTTTCTTTCCTGAGTCTCGGAAGATTTAAACTCCCGACGTGTGTCTCCACCCCCATCCTGTCTTGCGGTTTGCTGATTTTTAACTGACCTTTTACATGAACTCTCAGGACCCAGAATGCCTTGGGGCCCCAGGGCAGCTTGTACAGGGCATGTCTGGGTCTCTTGCTGGCTCTGAACATGCAGCTTGAGCCGGCTCGGAGTTGGAACCTTCCATCTCTGAGGCCCTGTTAGGGAATGGATACATTTTTAGAGACTTTACAAGAGGGAGGGAATCCATTATGAGGGCTGCCTGACCACAGGCTACCGGCAGCCAGAATTACAGAGGCGTGCGTCTGGCAGCTCTGGAGGCTGAGAGTAGGAGACAGAGGTGCTGGCAGGTTGCCTCTCTCTGCCTTCACACCATTCCTCCTCCTGTATTAGTCTCCTCTTCATTTTGAAGTGGAACCATCCCCTGTATGACCTTGATGACCCCATGATATATGCAAGACACCCGTCTCCAAGTGCAGCCTCCCTCCGACCAGCCAGGAGTAGGTTTGTGGGGAGTGTCTTAACTGGCAGTGGGACATATGAAATGCCCACATCCCTCCTAGATGCTGCTGGTATCCCCTGCAACATGGCCCATGAGAGAAAACCCTGTTGCTCCTCAAGCCATTCATCACTCACTCCCCTTGACTCTGGAGGTGGGCTGGCTCTTGTCTCAGGAATCCTGCTTCTGTGGTTCACTCCCCCTCTCATGATACTCCTGCCTCTCACCTGCCATATGACAGGATCCATGCAGCTACAGGGAGCCTTCCTTTCCTGATCCCCACCTTACCACAAACCAGGGCTGTGGGGTGAGGTGTTGATACTGAACTGAACACCAACAGTGAAGTTCCAGAAAACAGTTTAATGTCTCCCCTTGCTTCCGCTGTTGCTAAGCTGGGGACAGGGCTTGGAATAGCCGCTCTGGTGAAGGAGGCTTCCCAGTAGGGGAGAGAGATAATTAAAACGGCATTACCGTGTCTCCCCGTGGGATGCGGTGACATTAAAGAGCCACACTGACAAAATATCCGGGACTGGAAGGTTCTGTGCCGCTTTCCTCACAGGCTCGGAACCACCGCAGCATCTGGGAGCTGCTGGGTCCGGTTTGTTCTGCTCACAGGTGGTCTGGGGCGGGGAGCTGGGTGCTGTTGAAGGGAAGGATTGTCCTGGGAAGGGTGGTGGTTCTCTGGGATTCCCTATCTGGAGGACACATGTCCCCCTTGGAACCCAAGCAGGCTCCTTTGCCTGGTCCTGTCTGCAGGACCTGGGAAGCCAGGGTTCCATGAAGGCGTGACCTTCCCCATTGACTGAGCATGGAAGTGTGGTTCTTACACACCAGTGAAGGGCTGTCCTCGCTGTCTCTTCCTGTGGAGTTGGCATTCAAACCATAGTCTGGACAAAGGCACCAATAAGTAAGATTTCTAGGCCAACTCCAGGGTCACCCACGTAAGGCAAGGCTTTCTTGATGGAAAAAAGGGAGTACCCCCCTCCATGTAACCAGTGCCCACCCCCAAACTTTCCCACAGTTCTCCCTGGGGTCCCCTGGAATGCAAAAACCTCTCTTTGAGCTGCTAATTCAAGGAAGTTCTGGAACTTTATACTGCTTGGATCTTCATTCTCTCCTGATACTGTTTATTTGAAGAGAGGTCTGGTCAATGAAACTGGTAGAAATGTCATCATCTGTCACTCCCTTGGGGTCTTGAGGAAGGGACAGGCAGGTCTGTATCCCTGCCCCCAGGTCTGCAGGCCAAGGCTGGAGCTGCTCCCTTTTGTCCTGTACTGATTGGCGCACCCCCTCCAGCTCTCCAGACTTCTGTGGACCTCCAGGCAGCTCTCGTGCCCCCTTTGCACCCAGTCGTGCAAGCCCTGAGCTCAGGGGCCCCTGCATCCTCATCGCAGGCCAACCAACAAAGGGGGAATCTTATATCCAAGCAGCCAAAACGGTGACGCCCCCCTGTGCAGTAATACTTCATTGTCTTTTTAATTGTTTGAAGCAACGTGTCCTTTGGATTTCTGGATATTAAATAAAAACCACTAAACCCCCGGCTGTGCTTTGATCAGACCTTCCTGGCAGACAGCAGGGACAGCGTGCTTGCGACAGCTCAAACTCGTGGCTTCCTGTGCCAGACATTCAGGCGGGAGACGGAGCTGGGGGGTGTCACAGTGTGCTCCGACGTACTCTAGTTATGAGCTCCGATACACCAGCTGGCCCCTGGCTCTTTGCAGAGCTGCTTCGCACACATTTCCTGTCCGTTCTCCCTGCCCAGAGCTGGGACTGCATCACTTCACATTGCCAGGCTGGCTTGAACGCTCCCTCTGATGCTCCCAGGCGGAGTCTGATGGAAGATATTGGTGAGGAGCAGAAGGGCTGGGGGATGGGCTCCCCTGCTCTCTCTGTGGAAGGAGTAGGAAGTCGAAGCCAGCCTGTGATAGCAACCTTAACTTGGCATTTTGTTCCCCCCTCCTTTGAAGAAGTCCCACGCTTCTGGTCCATTTTCTCTACAGAGTGATGCTCACTGGGAAACAAAGAGTTCAAGGCCAGCCTGGGCTACATAGTTCAGGGTAGCCTGAGCTATAGAGTGAAAGCCTGTCTCAAAACATTTTCCCCTGCTCACAAATGCATAGCTGGCCTGAACAGCAAGCAACTAACACTATTTAAACAGACCGACTAGATAGCCCAAGGGTAAGATGCATGTTGTTTAATTGGGAAGACCTGAATTTGAATCTCCAGCTTTATTTATTGGGTGAGGTATTGGGAGTCCATGAGAAAGACTCTCTTGAAACTCAAGGGCCAGCTACCCTGGTGAACACAGCACGGAACATCAGAGTCCCTGAGAGCTGACACCCGAGGTTGATCCCTGACTGCTCGCACATGCTATGACGTTTGTGCGCCCTGATTCACAACAAAAAGGAACATGTGTGCACACACGTAGACTCTTTTAAAAGGCTAGCTAAAAATGTCACACTGTGGCTGGGAAGGATTTAGGCGTTGGATGGTTTCTTGGGCTCCAGCCCAGCATTGTTTTTCAGTGACTGCTGGTAGGTTAATTCACCAGAGCCTTCCAATTCTGAAGGAGAGACACCAGCCATCTCCAACACCGTGTCCCTAGGCGATGTGTTGTAATGTCTGGCTATGGTTTGCTTCTCACAACTTTGAGCTACCCGCCTGTGGGGGAGGCTTGGCTTGCTACTGGCGTCCTACAGTTCACTGGACAAGAAAGAATTAGTGTTCCCAAATGTTACCGTGCTCGGTCTGGGACACCCTGAGGTAAACTGCCAGTTCCTGGGATAGTCAGTTCATCTTCTTTTGTATTATCTGTTACTATTGATGAAGGGGGCGGGATCTTTCCTCAGCAGTCAGGGCCACAGATCAGTTGGTAGAATCCTTGTCTAGATACTCCAGGTCTCTGTTAGGAAGCTGAGACAGGAAGAGAGCCTCGAGTTGAAGAGCAGACCGGACTACAACATCAAACCCCAACACTATAGATCACACACGGTGGCGTAGGTCTATCACCTCAGCACCAGGGGGATGGAGATGAGGAATTCAAAATTACCCTCTGCTCTACAGTGAGTTCAAACTAACCTGGGCTACATGAGACCCTGTTTAAGGAATAGGTGTGTGTGTGTGTGTGTGTGTGTGTGTGTGTGTGTGTGTGTGTGTGACTGTGTGAGTGTGTGTGTGTGACTGTGTGACTCTGTGAGTGTGTGTGACTGTGAGACTGTGTGTGTGAGTGTGTGTGTGACTGTGTGAGTGTGTGTGTGACTGTGTGAGTGTGTGTGTGTGTGACTGTGAGTGTGTGTGTGTGACTGTGTGTGTGAGTGTGACTGTGTGAGTGTGTGTGTGTGACTGTGTGGGTGTGTTTGTGACTGTGTGAGTGTGTGTGAGTGTGTGTGTGTGAGTGTGTGTGTGTGTGTGTGTGTGTGTGTGTGTGTGATGTCTTAGTTCGCTTTCTATTGCTGTGATAGACACCAGAGCCAACCTGGAGAAGAAAAAAAAAGGATTTATTTCAGCTTCTACTTTTACATGACACTCTTTCACTGAAAGAAGTAAGGCAGGTTCTAAAGCGGGGCAGGAACCTGGAGGCAGGAACCGAAGCAGAGGCTGTAGAGGAATGCTGCTTACTGGCTTGCTCCTCATGGCTTGCTCAGCTCTCTTATAAAATCCAGCAACACCTGCCCAGGGGTGACACTGCCCACGGTGGGCTGGCCCCTGTCCCATCAATTATTAATCAAGAAAATGTCCCACAGGTCAATCTGATAGAGGTGTTTTCTCAGTTGAGCCTTTCTCATCCCAGATGACTCTAGTATATGCCAAGTTGACTCAAGAATGTGTCAAGTTGGGGGGGGGCCCTAAAGATCACATGCTAGACACTAATGATTTGAGACCAGCTGTGACACGTGGTCCTCCAGGGACCTTCTGTTTGGTTCTTCTCATAGGGTCTTTTCCTAGGGTGTAGGGGGTGTCCTAATTGATCAGAGTCAGCTGAGTTCTGGATCAGGAGACTGTATGGATGGCTCCTAGTCAACTAGGGTGACAGAGCGCAGCACGGTGTGGTTAAGCATGTAAAGGAGCTCAAAGCCAGCTCAGAAGAGGACACAGAGCTGAGGGCTCCATGGGTTGCCCAGGCTTTCATATCCCTTTTTTTTTCTCACAGAAACTCCCAGAGTCAGACTCCCCAGTTCAGAAATCTCTGGGCTTGTGTGGGGTCCCTCCTTCCTTTGTCACCACCAGTCTGGGGATTGTGGCCAGAGGAAATTCAGACCAGGAAGGGGATACATGCTGTGACCTGTGCAACCTTTCCCAGACTAGAGCCGGGATGCTGCTAACCTCGGACAACCTCTTAGAGCTGGGAAGGTGAGGCCTATTGTAGAGCCCCACCCCCAGGTATTGTCAGGAAGCTATTGTCAACACCATGGAGAGTGGTCTTTGCCCTGGACAAGGTGTGGGGACCCCTATGCTGGTCCCCACACAGAAGGAACTATTTACTGAACATCTACGCTGTGCCACACTTGCTCATGAACTCCAGTGATGAGGGACTGTTGGAGTCTGGCCTGGTGTGTATCTCTCCGCACTGACCATGGAACATTTTGACTCACTGGCTTTGTGGACCGACATATCAAATGACTCGCAGTGCCTGGTGAACAATTCAGCGTCCACGGTTGCTTGGGGTACGGTCTCAGTTTTGTTTTCTGTTGTTATGACAAAACGTCTAAGATGGTAATTTATAAAACACGGAGGTGGTTTGGCTCCTGGTCCTAGAGGTTGGGGAGTGCGTTCTCCAGCGGAATTGACATCAGTTATGGCCTTTCCAGGACAAGAGGGTAGAGCACAGTTTATGGAGACGCAGAATAAAGGTTCTAGCTTGGGTCCTCCCTTTTCTTACAGCACCAAGCCTGAAAACCCCACTTTCAGAATATCATCTAATCCTGTCTTTTTCCCTTAAGCCCCACCTCCAAACACCATTAGCATGTGACTAGGGATCAGTCTCAACTTGTGAACTTTTGGTGAGGGACACGTTCAAACCACAGCCTTCTCGAGTTTTAGTCTATCCTAAAACTTGCTAGCAAGCTGTCTGGGGCGTGGGTCAAGTTTCTCAACAGGAGGAAGTTGTGAAATAATTGGGCACCATTGTGCCCACAGCTCTGAAGACAGGACTGAGACATCTGCACTGCCCACTGTCTAACATCCTCGTGCACTCTGCACTCAGGAGCCTCCGTGGACCCACTGGCTCAGAAGAACCGGGTGCCTGAGCTGTGGTCACTACCGATAGGGTCAGTTATAGACCTCTCTCCCCAGTAGGCAGCCTTGCAAGCACTGAGGTCCAGGCATTGGCATATGTGGCCTTGGCATCCAAGGAGCCTCTATCACCAAGCACACAAGGCCTCCTCCTCAGCTGCAAGAGAAGGGTCAACCCCTACAGTTTCATTTGGGAGGGATTGTCCTTAGATTTCTAGACAAGTAGATCTCCAGAGGGTCATGGACGAGCGTACAGGTGTCCCCACAAGGCATCTAGAACAGGGCTGCCCACTGTTGCCATGACGGGGGGGCGGTCTATGAACAGAAATAGAAAGTTCAGAGCACACTGGATGTATAGATAATCTCTTTTTCTTTTTTTTTTTTTTTTTTTTTTCGGAGCTGGGAACCGAACCCAGGGCCTTGCGCTTCCTAGGCAAGCACTCTACCACTGAGCTAAATCCCCAACCCCTCTAGATAATCTCTTATAGGTTGAATCCCACGTGCTGACTGAGCTTCAGGGGAAGAGCTGAGGGTCTGGTAAGAAGGTCGCTGGGAAGCAGCTGATGTCCTTGGAGTCCTCCTGGCGAGGCTCCCTCTGGATCTTTCTCTGCAGAGGCAGTGGATGCACCCTTGGAGCTTCAATCTGTCTTTCAGATTGGGCAAAGATGGAGATCTCAGGGCCTGGCCTTGTTTTGTTTTGTTTTGTTTTGTTTTTAAAACAAATGCTTTACCCCGCCCCCAGGGGAGCAAGCCATTCTGTGGACCCTGGTCTGGGACTGGTTTAATATGATCCTCTGTTACTGGTAGCTGCACTCAAGGCTACTGGACTGGCTTAGCTTTCTCTGCTGTTGAGTGAGTCGATCCTCAGTGGTTGGTCATCTGTTTCCATGCTGAATCAATTGTCCCCAGCCTGATGGCTCTGGGCTAGACCCTGTTGAGCACAGCCCTGACCCTTACCACAGCGCCCAAATTCATCTCCTCCCACCGGTGTAATCTCAGCCCATCCCCCCTCCCCCAATCCATGCCCTGGGGTAACACACCTTCCTGTGCGGACTCTTGCCTTGGCAGTCTGGCTTGCTTCGCCCAAAGGGACAATAACAAAAAGTGACACTAAAGGAGATTTGAAGAGTAGGTCATGCAGTCAACAGCCATAAACCCTGCTTAACCAGAGCCTGGAAGAGAAGCTGCCAGCTGGCTGCATCTGTGGAGAGAGCCAGTCAGGGCCGAGCTAGCCAGCCCAGCCCTGCTCAGCCTACTCAAAACCGTACAGTAAAGAGGGGCTCTATCAGCTCCCAGACTGGATGGTTCCTATGGCATTGTGAGCCTGGAGGTGTGGGGTTATGGAGCCTGGAGGGAGGAGATAGGCATTCTCTGTAGGGAAGACACCTCAGATGGCTGCTGGGACTTTTCAGGGTGGGCACGGTCTTTTTCTGTTGATCTGGGGTGCGGCTCACGGTTACAAGACCTTTCCTGGGATTTGGAATGTTCAGGTCCTCTCTTTCTGTACACTTTGCCCTGCCTTCCTGTGGGGACTTGGTGGGCTGTGACTTTAGTCTGTGTCACAGTTCCATAGCTCACAGATTGAGGTTCTACACCCATTTCTCCAGCTGCATCTGCCCTGCAGCCCTGACACAGTGACACCATTAGCACCATCGTAAGTCTCCTTGGTGTGCGGACCAGAACTTGGCTGAGCAGGCAAAGCCTAAGCTGCTTCCTCCCGTGTGTTAGACTGTCCAGGAACCCCCAAGAGCATGCCCAACACAATGTTGGAATAGCCTCACTCATGGTATTTTGTGCAGAAGCTCCCAATTGAGCCAAGGCAATAGACTCTTAGCTGTAGGTGATTTCCCAAGGATGATGTCACCACATCTGTGGGGCTCACCCAGAATTCTTCTCTCGTGGCTACTGGGTTCTCATGCACTTAAATCCACCAGAGAGAGAAGCCAACCCCTAGGACCTGTTCCTGAAGACACACCCTACCAGTGAGACAAGCAGCATTTACTTTAAGGACCCAATCCAGTCCTTGAAAGTCTGTGGTGAAAGGCTTGGGGTGGAGGTTGGGGGAGGGGCAGGCTGCAGGTGGCGCCTGTCAACAAATAGCACCAACTCCAGTGTCAGCTCCTAGACAGGAGCTGCCAGGGCCAGGAAGCTGTGATGACCACTGCCCCTGTTTGTCCTGTCTACCCACTCTGTGTACTTATTCCTGTTCCATGTCCTGATCCTCATGGACCCCACTGCTGGGCTTTCTTGGGGGGAGGGGCTGTTGGCAGGGAAGTGTATGTGGTTGGTGTTGGGGGTATGTTCCTCTTTCTGTGCCTTCTGCCAGTCATTATGTGTGGCCATGTCCCTAGCTCAGCCTTTCTCCAGTGACTTCCTGCTTCTGGACTCAGCATCCATTGGTTGCTTGTTTTCTGGGTCTCAGGGTCCCCCAGTACTGCTTAACTGGGTACAGTGTCATCCCTTCTGATGACCCCATCTGGCGCTGTGTTTCCTTCTGTGAGGGTGTTTTTAGAGAGGTTTAGCTGGGGAGGGAAGATCCACTTGGAAGGTGTGTGTGTGTGTGTGTGTGTGTGTGTGTGTGTGTGTGTGTATGTGTAGTTGGAGTCACCTAGGAGACCCACTTCTGGGTGACCTGTGATGGTGGTTTTAGAAAGGCGTAACCAGGGAGGGAAGACTCACCCTGAACAGCTACGTGGCTTTGTTACCATTGGATACAAAATAAAAGGGAGGTGAGCTGAGCACAGGCATCCATCTCCCTCTGCTTCATGACTATAGATACAATGTGACCGGCCACCACACACTCCTGTTGCCATGGATACAGATGAACCAAAAGGGAGGTGAGCTGAGCACTAGCATCCACCTCCTTCTGACTCTAGATACAGTGTGACCAGCCACCACATTCTCTTGTTGCCATGTTTTCTCTGCCTTTGACTACAGCCTCAACTGTGAACCAGAATAAACCCATATTTTTTTAAGTTGCTCTCTTCAGTTTTTCTTTCTTTTTCTGTATTTAACTTAAAAAAAAAACTCTTTTTATTGATTCTTTTCGAGTTTCACATTATGGACCTAGTTCCGCTTATCTTCCCATCTCCTTGTATCCACCCTCTGCCCTTGCGCGTGCGGCATACAAAACATCTCATCGTGGAAGCTGTAGTATGTCACAGAGTGTGTCCCACAGTATAGCCCTCTGCCCATACATGGACTTCTGGTTATCCTGGAGATCTTGCAGCTTTGGAACACCTGGACTGGCCCTTCCATATGTCTTAACCATCCACAGATGATATAGATGCTGGGGTGGGCCAATTCAGAGCCCTGGATCTGGGCCTGGGCCATGGATCTGGGCCTGGGTGGTAGCAAAGCTGGTCCTTCCACCCGCTCTCCTTTGTCTGTATGAGTAGAGTGAGTTCTCACAGCACTGCTCCAGCTAGGATACCCGGTGCAGCCATTGGTAAGATGCAGGGTCAACTTTCCTGCTCTCTTGCCCTCCAGACTGCTTGCCTGCTGCCCAGTCAAAGCATATGGTCCTTTCTCCCCACTCTAGCCAGCTTTCCGACTCTCACACCCTTGGAGCTGGCTCACTCACATCTTTGCCATCAGGGCCAGCTCCACTGGGTTGCTCAGGTGAGGTGCAGAGCTAGCTCTCCCAACCGCAGCAGGTGGCAAGGGGAAAGGGGAGGAGGGCATTACCTCCACACCCACACCACCTCAAGGCAGATGAGCAGCAGGGTAAGCTTTCCCACACTTTCACCCTCGGGGCTGGCCCACCTGTGCCCCCACTACCAGGGTTGGCTCTGCTGTGCTGTCCAATCGGGGTGCAGGGTTCACTTTCCCAAGCGCTGTAGCTGGTGAAGGGCAGGGCCAGCTCTCCCGCCCCATGACACTGTGGACAGCTTTCTTAACTGTTGGAGGTGGTAGGGGTGGGGGGGATCAGGGCAGACAGAGGCAGGGTCAGCTCTTCCACACTCATCCCCTTGGGACCTGCTCACCCACACCCCCCACTACCAGGGCCAGCTCCACTGTGCTGTCTGGGAGGCTGCATAGAGTCCGTTCTCCCTAAGACTACCACCAGTGAGAGGCGGGGCCAGCTCTTCAGAGCTGCAGCCAATGAGTGGCAAGGCCAGTTCTACACAGCCCCTGGACATCCGTCCATGTGGTCTCCTGTGGCTGTCTTGACTAGGGATGTTCCCTTGTTCTCTAGTGGTAATATGAGTGACAGACATCCACATTGACTCCTGCCACTGCATAGCCACGGACCCAGACATGGTTGGTGATCACCAGCAGCTCAGGCTGGGACTTTATTATGACCCCAGGTGGCAGGGCTGGCCACTCACAACAGGTCACTCCTCTCCTCCCTTGGGTCTCCAGTTCCTTCTCTCTTCACAATGCTCAAGCTGCTAACCTTCTCTTACCCTTCCATCTGACCACCACATACTCACACATTGTGGTGGCTCCCACTGAAGACTGGCCATGTGGCTGGCAGGCCCCTGGGTAACAACGTCCATCCATACTTTGTGGCATGGTGGCAAGATAGTATATACAGTCTTCTCATGCCGTGCACCAAAAGGCTGGTCTCTGGGTAGCATGGTTCTGCAGGTCTCTGTTTTTTTCTCCCATGCTGGGCTCCATGGTGGTAGGCAGTATGTGTGTCTATGGCCTACCCATGCTGTGGGGCAGAGGTCATCTCTGGGTGTCTTTCTCCACTCACACTACACCGCATGGAATGGTGGAATGCAGGTCTCTGTCTGTCTTCTGTCTCCCATACTGTGCTGCCTAGATTTGATTTGATTTGATTTGATTTGATTTGATTGTTATGTGTCCTAGGCATAAAACAGCTTTAGCCATCAAGCTAGGCATCAAGCTCAGATGAACAAAGGGCTGCCAACCGCTCTGCCCCTGACTGATAGAACAACACCACCAACATGGTGTCTCTGCCCATTGCCAGGAGGATTTTCTTTTTCTTTTTTAAAGACAGTGTCTCGTGCACTCTTGAATCCTAGGCTGCCCTAGAACTTCTGGTCCTCCTGCCTCCAGCTTCTCAGAGCTGGGTTACACGTGTCAGCTACCATGCCTGGTTTAATGAGGTGCTGCAAATTGAACTGGGGCTTCCTGTATGCTAGGCAGGCACTCTCAATTGCGCTATATCTCCAGTCTCTACCAGGTGTTTTGTCATAGCAACAAGAAAAGCGACCAGCACAGTCCTCTAAGCAATAATAGCCATCAGAGTAAGTTCACCGGGACCATTTGTGCCAGGTGCTATTGTAGGCACTGACTTTTAATAGTGAGCAGGAAAGATGGGGCCCTCCCTACAGAGCTCCTGGTTGGATGGAGAGACAGCTGCCAGGCACTGGCCAGTGTCATCGACTTTTTCCAGCCTGGTTGCAGACCCAAGCCACTTGTACTAGACAGGGATGTCCTAGAAGGTTTCCTAGAGAAGGAAGTAACGAAGCTCATGCCAGGAATGAGTTGTGAGCCATGTGAAGAGCAGAGTAGAGCTTACAAAACACGGGGGCAAGCTGTGTGATGTCAAAGTAAAAGCCTGTGGCCCTGGCAGGGGTCAGTGGGGTTTACAGGAGGGTAGGGAGGGAAGGTAGCTTATGGATGCCAAGACTCGGGCTGAGACCTGTACACTGGCTTTTATTTAGGAGCTGTTAGCTGGGTGTAGCTGCTCCTTCCTGTAACCCAGGCACATAAGAGACAGAGGCAGGAGAATCAGGAGTTGAAGGTCCACCTCAGCTTGGTGAGTTTGAGGTCAGCCTGGGCTACATAAGACTGTCTTGAAGTCAATCAATCAATCAGTCAGTCAGTCAGTCAATCAATCAATCAATCAATCAATCAATCAATCAAGGTTGGAGTGGTGCTCAGAGGGAGTCAGAGATGCAGGTTGGGCACCATGAGAACTCAGTGGGGAGCTCAGTTTGCTGTTGGGGCCCAGTGCTCAGTTTTATACTCAGCGATTGCTTGGACATGGAGAGGCAGGGGCGGGCAGGGGGAGGGAGTCTGAGAGACCCCAAGATGCCATGGAGTCTTGGAAGACCAGGGCCAGGGCCAGGGCTGGGGTTCTGGTAGTCTTTCAGTGGATTTAGGGTCTCTCGATCACCAGCAACTTAGAGGAAGAAGCTGTCTGCGGTCACCAGCGTGGCAGAGGAAGTGAACAGAAGCCCTGCCTTCCACCTCCTGACGCAGAACCTGTCTCTGTTAGGAACCTGGTCACCCTCTCAGCTAGTGGGTTCCATTTCCTGGTTTGAAAAGAGGCGGCGGGTGAGTGCATCTAGTCTTTGTCCTGTGGGATCCCTGAGCTACTAGAATCTTCTACCTGTTCACATGCCCAGGTACCGGATCTCAGAGAGGAAGGTAGAGAGGTTCCTTAAATAGGAACCCAGAGGCGCATTTCAGCTGGGACCTCACAGGAAGATAGTCTGCCAAAGGGGAGCCCCATGTCCAGCCTCATTGCTGAGGCCACCGCATCATTTTACTGAGGAGCCGTGAGACCCATCTCCACAGAAAAGCTCTGGCTACCTCCCCCACAGCCAGATGAACAGCTTTCAGACCAGGGCCCCTCAGAGCTTCACTGCATGAGAGAAAGCTGAGCTCCCTCCTATGAAGAAACCGTCATGTGAGACAGGGAAGGGACCCACCTGGGATGGGTCACCAGAGGCAGTTTCAGGTCTGTGTGTACTTGCTGGACACAGGGTCTAGCCTCTCCCTGTAGAGTTGTATCAGGGCCAAAGAGAGAGTGTGCTGGCCTAATAGAAACTCAGCCTTTTGGGAGGAGCTGCCTGGGGCCCAGGCTCCCCACCCCAGCCCATCTCTCTTTCTTCTTGCTCAGGTCCTGGGGTTTGAGACTCATTCCCGGGGGCTCTGTTCTTTCACTTTTGGTTTCAGGGTAGGACTAAGCTTCCTGAGGTTCCCAGGCTGTAGCCAGTTTCAGGATGGTGGCTCTCACTCCCCCACTCCCCAGTGCCTTTTTTTTCCCAGGCCCAACTCTCAGGTTCCTTGTTTGAATTTCTTCTGGTTTGACTTCAGACCTCAAATATCTGAGTGATCCTGGGAATCCCAGGCAAATGCAGAGGCTGAACCGGGGTCGTAAGGGGAGAGTCAAAGGTGGTCATGCAGCAAATGAAATTTCCAGAGGGGAAGTGGGCAGAAGAACCAGAAGTAGGTTAGGGAACCAGAAGGGGTCCATTCGCTTTTGAATCTGATCCTTTCTGGGTATGGACAGGCCTGACGTGCTTGTCATGAGGCTGGGGTGGGGGTGGGGCTAGGGGAGACACGACACACTGATGGTCTGGGCCCCGATACTGCCCATCACAAGGATGAGGAGGGACTGCTGGTCTTTCACAAGGAGTATGAGTTCTGGGCTTTGTGATCAAAAGCCCTGACAGACCACACCCCAATTCTGGGGGTTTCAAGTCAATCGGAGAAAGTCTCATTCAAAACAGGAGGCCAGATAGGCCAAGTCTCCCTCTGTAAGCCAAGCTAGCACGGAATGGGGAACATGTCTGGGTGGCTTTAGCCTTTAGCTTGGTCCACCCCATCTACATATGGGCGAGTCTGGTCTGTTTTTACCTGTCTTGGATTCAGGGACCCTGAAGGGATGGATGGCCCCTCACCCCCAGCACCCCCCCAGACTGGTGGGTGCTTACCCTCATACAGATTAATCCAGAGCTGGCTTCCCACACTTGTCTGATGCTTTGTGGAGACTGGGGTTCTGACCTGGATGTAGAGGGAGGGCTGGGGCTCCTGGCCAGGGGTAGGGCAGGCTTCCGTGGGCCTTCTGACAAGAAACTCGCTTTCTTACCAAGCCTTTGCCCAGCTGTGTCCTCAGTCTGTCCATTATTAACTTCGCTTGTTGCCGTGAGAAAATACCTTGACAAAAGGGACTTAAGAAAGGGAGGCTTTCTTTAGCTCCCACTTAGAAGGCACAAACCCCTTCAGAGGGAGCAGGAGGCTGCTGGTCAAACTGCATCAGGAAGAGGAGAGCAAATAAGGCTTCTCCATTTTCACTCAGCCCAGGACCAGCCCATGGGTGCTTTCCTTCTCATGCTGAGGGAATCTAGGCATGCCCAGAGCCCTGCCTATCAGGTGAGTCTAGATCCTACCAAGGTGAAAATAAGGATTAATCGTTAGTCTGGTAGCATGCCTGCCCTTGCAAGGCTTGGCTGGCTTCAGGTGCCTCACAGCAGTCCTCACTCCTCACACTTGGTTGGCCCTCGTTGTCTTGACCAGTCAGAGTCGGGCTCCCATCCCCTGTCTCTCCCAGTCTGAATGAAAGAATGAGACATGGTGAGCCTTGACCTTCGGAACAGTAATGTGCTCTCCTGTCTCTTCCAGGGAAAGCAAGGAAGAAGATGGAGTCAGAGTTCCTCTACGACCTGTTGCAGCTCCCAAAGGAGGTAGCTCAGCCCACGGAGGAAGAGCTTCCACGAGGTGCTGGTCCTAGTGGGACAGAGTTGTTGGATCAGGGGAGGTAGAGAATGTGTGATTAGCTCACTAGAAAGAGACAGGCTGTATCTGGGAACTACCCATGTATTCATCCATCCATCCATCCACCCATCCATCTATCCATCCACCATTCATCTATTTATTATCCACCCATTCATCCATCGACCATTCATCCACCATCCGTCCACCATTCATCTATTATCCACCCATTCATCCATCGACCATTCATCATCCATCCATCCATCCATCCATCATCCATCCATCATCCATCATCTGTCATCTATCCATCCATCCATCATCCATCATCTGTCATCTATCATCCATCCATCCATCATCCATCATCTGTCATCTATCCATCCATCCATCATCCATCCATCCATCCATCCATCCATCCATCCATCCATCCATCCATCCACCTTATTCATCTTATCCACTCACTCATCCATAAATAATCCATCCCTTTATCCACATAACTATCCACACATTTATCCCTCCCTCTCTCCCTTTTTCCTTTCTTCCCTCCATATTCGTTCACTAGCTCACTCGCGTCTTCAGGAGCTGAGCCCAGGCCAGCACATGATTGCAGTGTTCTATGTCTTCTCCCACGCGGAACGTGTATGTTCCTGGGTTTTGGGAGATGGACGTCTAGGGAGTCACATAGCAGATTATATTTTATGAGCTTGGGCAAGCCATCCCCATGCCCTGACTCCGATTCTTCATGTTCATTGAGATCGGCTGACCCACAAAAGTCCCTCTGGGCTTGATGCTTTGTTGGTTCCACAAATTTCAAATGTGGAGACCCTGCTGACCAAGGCCTCAGGGAAGGGAATGGCCAAGCCAAAGTGGCCACAGTGGGGGCCTCAGTGATCCATCCTGGGCAGAGCTGCTTGGCAGCATAGGCGGTGCCCACCTTGACCTGGCATGCCCCTTTCTCTCTTGGGTTGTTTTTCACTCTAGGCAGGTAGGCAGAGTTTCTAAAAGATGCTACACTTCTGACTTGCGACCTTCAGGGTAAGGGATGACCTCTGAGTTTAAGTGTGCACTCCCAGTGTGAAGTGCTCATGAGGAAACATGAATGAGGCTCCACCAGGGGTCTGGGATCTGTGGGTGACCTGAAGGGAGAAGCTGACAAGGGCCCTCGGGGTTCTCACATGTCATACTCACCTCTGCTTCCAGGAGGAAAGAAGAGATATCTGTCGCCCAATTCCAAGAGGAACCCCAAGTTTGAACAACTGCAGAAGGTACACCACCACCATCCCCAGTCTTGAAGTCTCTGGAGCCAGGCTTGGTGCCCCTGACTTATAGACACCACACCCTTGTCCACACCCCACCCCAACGCTGTTCCCCTCCATTCCAACAACACCCTCCTCTGGAAACCTCTATGCTTTTATAGCCCTCTCTTGGAGGCAGACTAGGCTTTGCACCCAAGTGCCCATGGCAGTTACTGCCATTTCCCAGTTCCACAACCATGGTGTTTGCTACAGCAACAGCGACTCCCAGGATCGTAGCTCCTCAAGACTCAGGCGGGTGTCTGGGAGATCTGGGGGTGGGGGTGGGGTGTTTTCGAGAGCTCAGAGCAGTTTCCAAATGACTAGGGAGATCAGGGAGAACTTCCTGGAAGAGCTATCACTTGACTAGACTTTGAAGGGTGGGTAGGAGTTGCCGACTTGGCCAGATGATTCCTAATCCTGTTAATTATCCCTGTGACCAGCAGGTGCTGATGGAATGGATCAACGCCACACTCCTCCCAGAGCACATCGTGGTCCGCAGCCTAGAGGAGGACATGTTTGATGGGCTCATTCTGCACCACCTGTTCCGTAAGCAGCGGCCCAAGCCCTGCCCCACCGCACCCATGTTTCCTAAGCAGCTGCTCCCTGGGATTTGAAGCCAAGTGCATGTGCCTTGGCTCCTCAAGTGGCTTCCTGCACTACCACAGCCCTGGATGAAGGGAACCTCCTATGGATTTCTAGATTGTAGAGCTGCAGAAGTGGAGACCCTGCCCACACCGGGATGTGGCTGTGAGTCCAGCCAGTGACTGTTGTCACCTTCTGCAGCACTGTGGCCTCGCCAGCATTAAAAGTGTCTGATAATCATAGGAGCTGGGGCATCGGCTGTCCCTGACCTTAGAGTGTCCTGTGCTGTTGTAAGGACCCAGGCTATCCTGGGTGAGACATTCCAGAGGCGGAGGCAGGGGTGGCCCCCTGGAAGTGATATCCAAAGTCAGGCCAAGTTCCTGCCTCTGGCTGGTTTTCCTGCCCATGTCTGGTCTGCAGATGTCTTGTGTAAGGAAAGGGTTCTGAGAGCCATAGGGCCCAGAACCACATTTTCAAAGCCTGCTCAAGCCATGATTCTATAGAGCTTGGCAGATAGGCTCCAGAGTGATTCTCTGGCCTCCGCTGAGGCTTCTGGGCACTTCCTTCTTAGGGAGTAGGCACTATTAGTTTTCTGAACAGCTCACTACCATTCATTCCTCTCCCTGGCTATGAGTGAGGCCAAGGCTCCCAGACGCAGAATGGTATGCCCAGGTCTCAGTGGAGAAAGCAGGGGTTGGCATAGGAGCTTAGTGTTAACCACTCAGCCATGCTGCCCTGTGGGAATGGCATGGCCACCACAGGACAGGGACCGAGGTGTGGGTAGAATGGTCAAGGTGAGGTGGACCAGAGGGGACAGTTCAAAGGGTTGCAGCCTGCTTGTATATGTGGTCCATGTCCCCTTGGAACCCCCATTTCCTATGTGGATGGGGGTCCCTTGAATGATGACTATGTTTGATGGAGGCCTCTGGGGTTGCCCAGGGCTTAGTATCATATATTCATGGCTCCATGTACTCTAAGTGTGGTCCTGGATTATCCTCATAGACAGTCTGCACCACAGCAGCCGGGCCCACTTCCTGGCCCTGACTGTCCTTTTGCTCTCAGAGAAGCTGTCGTCGCTCAAGCTGGAAGTGGAGGAAATCTCTCTGACCTCAGCCAGCCAGAGGCGCAAGCTAGGGGTCATCCTGGAGGCCATCAACCAGAGTCTTCAGGTTGAAGAGCAGCAGGCCAAGTGGAGTGTGGAGAGTATGTGGGGCTGAGCCAGGCCTGGGGGTGGGGGTGGGGGTGGGGGGCCATCTCTGCTGACTTCTCACTTAACTGATAAATGACACACTCATCTGCGCATAAACCATCCGGGGCTGGGATGGTCACAGGGCCTCAGGCAGTCCTAGAAGGAGCACAAGCTAGACGTTAGAGCCAGGCATCTGGTGGAAGAGAAACTGGCCTACACCCATGGTCCTGGGGCTATCACTGCAACCAGGGTAACACAAGAATAATGGCTTCCCAGAGGCACAGCCACTGCTGTGTGTAGAATCACACTGCACTTCTCAGCCTGGTCGAACGGAACTCATAGACCAGCTTCCTTCACTTTCTGCCTGTTGACAAATGGGTATGCTATGTGTAAGACAGTTTAGTGAATACACACACACACACACACACACACACACACACACACACTCCTTCACAGGACAATTCTGAGGGTGGCTGCAGGTGTTGGTGGCCCCTCATCGCCGACTTTCTGTCTTCTCCTCTCTAGCCATCTTCAACAAGGACCTGCTGGCCACCTTGCATCTCCTGGTGGCCCTGGCCAAACGCTTCCAGCCAGACCTGCCCCTCCCAGACAACATCCAGGTGGAAGTCATCCACATAGAGGTATTTGCTAGGCGGTGGAATGGGGCTGGTCATCTGAGAATATAGCTCCATGCCACTGTGTCTACATGGGGCCATTGTATGGGAGTGACTCCAGGGGGCTATGAGGAACATTATGTCATATCAGGACAGCAGTTGGGGACTGGGGTATCGGAGACCAGGAGGGGAAGAGGAGGGCCCTGGCCAGCAGCCAGCTCACTAGTCAATAGGTGCACTAGTAGGGAGGTCAGTGGCGCCACCGTAGTTCCTGGGGCATCTCTCCATGGCCACCCTCAGTAAATGCCTTTCATTTGTCACCCATGACCACATCCTGTCTCCTCTTCTGAGAATCCTTTGCTCTCTGGCAATGATAGCTTTTCTTCTATGGTGTGTGTGTGTGTGTGTGTGTATGCACACACATGTACCTGTGTGTATGCACACATATGTACGTGTGTATATGTGTGTATTATATATATGTGTATGTATGCATGTGTATATGTGTGCAGGCATGTGCATACATGTATGTGTGTATATGTTTGCATTTATATATTTGTGTGCATGCATGTGCATGTGTATGTATGTGTGTGTGTATGTATATGTGTGTATGTGTGTGTCTGTGTTCCTTCTACTCTCCTTACACACCCTGCTATGTCCAGCTGGGCCTGGTCAAACCCATTCCCACCTTTCCCAAGTCTTTGATGAAAGCATTTTCATGGCTTTCTCAAACTTCTGTAAATCAGAGGTAAGACTGGCAGACAATTTAGCAGGTAAAGGTGTTTTCTGTCAAGCCAGATCACCCGAGTTCTATCCCTACCATCATGGTAGAAAGAGAGAATTGGCCCCTGAAACTTGTCTGTGGCCTTCATATGTCAAATATGACATGTGTGTACTCCCCCACGTACGTGTGTGCACAAACACACATACACACACAAAAAACAAATGGGGAAAAAAATCAGAGGTGACCATTAATTTGTTCATTCATCCATATCAACACATATTCATTCACACACACACACACACAAATGCACACACACACAAATGCACACACACAAATGCCCACACACAAATGCCCACACAAATGCACACACACACAAATGCACACACACAAATGCACACACACAAATGCACACACACAAATGCACACACACAAATGCACACACACAAATGCATACACACACAAATGCACACACACACAAATGCACACACACAAATACACACACACACAAACACACACAAACACAAATGCACACACACAAATGCACACACACACAACATACACACAAATGCACACACACACACACACACACACACACAAATGCACACACAAATGCACACACACAAATGCACACACACAAATGCATACACACACAAATGCACACACAAATGCACACACACAAATGCATACACACAAATGCATACACGCACAAATGCACACACACGCACACACTAATGCACACACAAATGCACACACATACAAATGCACACACAAATGCACACACATGCACACACACAAATGCACACAAAATGCACACACAAATGCACACACAAAATGCATATACACACAAATGCACACACACAAATGCACACACACAAATGCATACACACAAATGCACACACAAATGCACACACACAAATGCATACACACAAATGCATACACACACAAATGCACACACAAAATGCATACACACAAAATGCACACACACAAATGCATACACACAAAATGCATACACACAAAATGCACACACAAATTCACACACAAATGCACACACAAAATGCACACACACAAATGCACACACAAAATGCATACACACAAATGCACACACAAATGCACACACACAAATGCATACACACAAATGCATACACGCACAAATGCACACACACACGCACACACTAATGTACACACAAATGCACACACATACAAATGCACACACAAATGCACACACACATGCACACACACAAATGCATACACACACAAATGCACACACACATGCACACACACACACACACAGAGGACTCTACGGTGTCTTAGGAATGAGGCATCCATAGTGCTATCCTCGTAGGTTCAGTGATCACAGAGAAAATGGACAGGGAAGCTGCCTCCCAGCAGCATCCTGTGATGGGGGCAAAGCAGGCCATACTAGGTCCTCTTCCTCTGCCGTGGCCCTGTGGACTTGGATCTGCGATTCGCGGGGTCACACAATTCTCCTTTCCCTGCTGTAGAGCACCAAGATGGGCCTGAAGTCGGACAAGCAGGTGGAGCAGCTCACAGAGTGCAAGTAAGCAGGGGCCGAGCCTTGGCCGGGTGTGGGTGCAGGGGCTCTGGGTCAAGGAAGCCCTCATTGTGCCTGCTGACTTTCAACCCCAAGCAGGCTGCAGGGACCTACAGCCTAGGCATCCTCAGCCACAGATATCCAAGTATTCTGAGGTGTGTGCATGCAGGGCAAGGCTGCCAGCCTCTTAGCCTTGCTTTCCACACACAGGGTCTCTGCACCTCCCCTGCCTTGATTGCCCAGGAAAAACGAATCTATTTCTTTGCCACCTGCTGGTACCAAGCTTGTTACATTAGGCGATGAGAGGGCTGCAGAATTTTTGCTAACTCTTTGATTGCTTTTCTGTCTCCTGCAATTTCTCTTCTAGCTCACCCAAGGACCAGCCTTCACGTGAGTAACTTAGTAACCGAAGGGAAACCTTTTCCTTCTGATGGGGTTGGAGCAGCTGTGATGGGGATGGGCTTCTCCCACCTGTGGTCTGTTACTTTTCTGTGACAGGATCTGTTCATGAATTCGTCCTTCCTTCTGTTTGCCTGGCCTTTCATTACTTAGTGCTATTGTCTCATCTCAAGCACCTGGTGAATGATGTCTGCTAGGCGGGGTCACCTTACAGGTCAAAGTGGGTGATGGGCGTGCACCTCAGTGGCTGCAGTGGTACAAGTGGATGGGTAGAGAGAGGGATAGATGGTTGGATAGTATATGTCATAAGTGGGTACACACCAGGTGTTCGAGATGAGGAAATTAAAATACAGAGAGAGAGAAGCCTCTCACAGTCAGGGAGCCGCGTGTCCCAAACCCAGGCGTGTTTCATTCAGGAACCGGAAGATCTAGCTGTAGCTCCCGTGGGACTGGTTGTTCTGAGAAACTTTTGTGTGAAAACATTCTGTTTGGCACAAAGATAACAGCATCGTAATGAGCTGTTTATCGCTCTGGTCTGCAGAGGATGCCTTTGATGAATTATTTAGGCTGGCTCCGGAGAAAGTGCACGCCGTCAAAGAGGTAGGGCAGATCAAAGCTTCCCGTCCCCATAACCCACCTGCCTGCCAGTGTCTCAGGGTGAAGTGGGAGGGCACAGGTCTCACCCCATGTCTGCTGGGTGCTGGGTGGGGGGAAGGCCTGCTGTCACTCTGGGTGGGAAGGAAGCATGAGGGTCCCCCAAGTGGTTCTGAGGTCCTTGCTCTTCTGTCTTAGGCCATTGTGAGCTTTGTCAACCAGAAGCTAGAAGGCCTGGGCCTATCTGTGCAGAGCCTGGACACCCAGGTAGGGACACTTCTGGGCCACCATGCAGGCATGAGGTCTCCTGAGCCCCAGAAACTCACTTATATGACTGGAAGAGTGAGTTGTCACTTCAGAGGTCTCAGGGCCTTTTCTATTGGGGTGTGCTGCTGGCAGGCAGCATTGTCCGAGGGGACCCCTGGAGATCCTGGGCAGCAGTGAAGGCTGAGCCACTCTACCACAAGCGTTGCTGTTACCCATTTATCAGAATGGCTCCTAGGGCACGGGACATCTAGGATATCTGATAGGTGACCCCCCAAAGGGGTCAGGACCCACAGGTTGAGAACCACTGCTTTAGGCTGTTCCGCCACCAGACTGAGGGTCCTCCCCTGTAATTACGTTTATTCAGATTAGCAATGAGATTCATGATGGGGCCAGGGGTGGTTAGAGGAGCAGGCACGGCCCTGCCATTGATGGGCTCTGTCCCCCTGATCCCTCAGAGCTTAACCCACTGTGATGACGCAAACTCAATTATCCTAAGGTGGGAGCAGGACCCTGCAGATCCAAAGGCCCTTGCCTAGCAATGGCCTTCACAGAGATTCTGTGTCTCCAGTGTTCCCACAACATAAGGTGACAGAAACACAGAGATCTGACATTGCCTGGGCCAGACAGGGCGGTGACAGGATCTGATGAACTGGGCAGGCCTTCCTTGACTGTCAGTATCAGCCGTGTCTCAAGGCCTGTACAGAACCCAATCATAGGGGGACAGGCCACACATTCCTGACATTAGGGCAAAATAGGAAAGTGCTTAGTACCTGCTGTCTGAAGCAAATTATTCTCTGCTATCAACTCTGCAGCTTCCCCCACTCTCCCCTCCCCCACCCCCCGTTTCATGTGAGAACTCACAAAGTCCCATTCAATACATGACACTATTAAGGGCTCAGGGGGACAGAGAGGCTAGGTCACTTACTGAAGGTCACATAGCAATTAAGTAGTGGTCCTAGGGTTTGGACAGAGTCAGTTGGGGCCCAAGTATCTACTCATAGCAACTGCACATGGGTGGCCATGTGAGCTTTGTGGATGCCGTGGCAACATGCTGGGGTGAACACAGACTTCAGAGCCATATGCATATGAGTTTCCATCTTGTGCCTGCCACTGGGTGCCCTTGGGCTCTGAGGGTATGTCCACATTGGCTGTGTGACCTTGGCTGGCTTACTGAACTTCTCTGAACTTCAGGCTCCTTGCATTATGAAGTGGGAGTAATTCTACCTCACGGGATTGTGAGTGTGTGTGTGTGTGTGTGTGTGTGTGTGTGTGTGTGTGTGTGTGTCATTGCTATTCAGTAACATCCATGTCACCTGACTCACTGTGACTTTCCCCAAGCAACACATCTCCGACTGTATTTTCTGTGGGTAGACATAGCGCCATACCTCATGTTTACAGCCCACTTCTGGCAGCCTTCTCTTCTCTGCTTAGACAAGAGTGAGTGAGCAAGGACGGAAGACATGTTGGGATGGTAGGCCCAGAGTTAGGTTTCTCAGCTATGTTTTGGGGACAGCAGCAGAGTGGCTTCCAGGCCCAAACTAATAACATCAGAACAGACTTAATCAGGGGAAATTCCATTAAAGGCGGAACAGCGTCTTTTCACAGCAAAGAGATTCAGCCGGATTATGTTAGCATTTGACGTGCTCACTGCGGCATTATCTCAGACCGTGCAGACGGAACAGACAGAAATATTAATGGGCCCGTGTATTCCTCTTTTCCTTTGCTGATGGGGGAGTTTTATACTGACTCTGTTTTCACACATGGATCTGTAGTCCGTGGAATAACTTGTCATTTAAAAATAGACACAATTGGGGGTGGTGGCGGAAGGTGCCACAGTTGGTGAAGTGTTTTCCTGGCAAGCCAGATCCCTGGGGTGTGGTGGCACATGTGTCCTTTTTTTTTTTTTTTTGTATGTATGAGTGCTTGCCTGCATGTATGTATGGGCAACATATGTGCTTGATTACCGAGGGGGCCAGAAGAAGGTGTCGGACTCCCTGGAACTAGTGTCACAGATGATTGTGAGCTGCTGTGTGTGAGAGAAACAAACCCAAGTTCTGTGTTAGAGCAGAGAATGGTCTCTAACCACTGAGCCATTGCTCCAGGCCCTGGCACATCTTTAATCCCAGCATGGGGGAGGCAGAGGCAGGAGGATTCCTGGGGCTCCCAGACCTGCCAGTCTAGCCTACTTGGCAAGTTACAAGCCAGTGAGCCAGTGAAGGATTGTTCTTCCTGCCCCCAAATAGGTGGACTTTTTCTAGAACAGTACCCCAAATTGTCCTTGGCCTCCACATGCCCCCCCCACACATGAACACACACATACACACGAGAGAGAGAGAGAGAGAGAGAGAGAGAGAGAGAGAGAGAGAGAGAGAGAGAGAGAGAGAGGGAGCCCAAACTGCTTCATGCGACTATTGATAACCCCCTGAGCTGGGAATGCCAACCCCACTTTTCAGAAGGAATGTGAAGCTCAGAGAGGTGGTGTGATTTCTTTCAGCACACACAGCATACAAGAGGCAGAGTGGAACCCCTCCAATGTCAGCGCCCCCCACTTCACAGCCCTGGTTCATTTCCCTCGTTAGTCCCTTATATGTCACTGTGACAAAGAGGAAGGGTTTATCTCGCTCACAGTTCATGTTTGGTCTCTTTGCTTGGCCTCACATGCTTGGGCAGAATATGACGGGGACAGGGATGTCTGGTGGAAGACAGCTGTTCACATCATGATGGACAGGAAGCTGAGAGCCCAGCAGGAGAGAGCCAGGGAGACGGTAGCCACTAATCTGCTGTACCCCAGTATCTACTTCCTATAGCCGGGCTCTACCTGTAAAGCATCCATGACAATGCACCAGCTGGGGCCCAAGTGTGCTCAGCGTGCTATCGGGATAACAGACTGAAACACAACTCCTGCAGTTTGCAGATGGCGTCATCTTGCTCCTGCTGATTGGACAGCTAGAAGGCTTTTTCTTGCATCTGAAGGAATTCTATCTCACTCCCAGCTCTCCCACAGAGATGGTAAGCTTCCGAAGTCTTCCTCCGTGGCCTTCTTTGGGGGGGGGTAGACAGATTTATGGCATTGGCCTGACATTCTTTCTTCTATTCCAAGCAATGAGGAAAGTGGGAAGGAAGTTTGTTCATATGCCTGTCTACCCATCTATCTTCACACCCATTTGCCCATCTATCTACCCATTCACCCACTCAGTCACTTACCCACTCATCCACCCATCCACATGTCCATCCATTCATTTATCCACTCAGCCATCCATGGATGTCATCAACCTACCTATTCACCCACCAGTGTATCTACCCATCCACTCATCCAACACCTAAGTACATATTTATATATCCCCTATACATCTATTTATCTACTCATCCATTGATTCATCCCTCCACCCACCCATCTATCCACCCACCCATCCACCCATCCATCCACCCACCCATCCATCCATCATCGATCCATCATCAATCATGTTCCCACCCATCCACCCACCCATATACCCATCCATCCACTCACTCATCCATCCATCATCAATCCATCACCAATCATGTTCCCACCCATCCACCCACCCATACACCCGTCCATCCACTCACTCATCCATCCATCATTAATCCATCATCAATCATGTTCCCACCCATCCACCCACCCATCTACCTACCCATCCATCCACCCATCCATGCATCCATGCATCCATCCATCATCTGTCCATCCATCCATCTATCCATCCACCCACCCATCTATTTTTCTACACATCTGTCCATCTACTAACTCACCTCCCTGTCTGTTTACATATCTACCCATCTGCCTTTCTCAACTCACCTAACCACCCACTCACCCACTCAACCACCCACCCACCTACTCACGCATTTGTGCACTGGACTCCCACTTTCCAAGGATCTGCTTAGGGCCATGCCATGTTGTTCAGTATACAGGACAGTCCCTCATGACTCTGGCTTTCAAGCTCCTCCATCTCTACTCGTGGTTCTCTTGGGGTGGTGGCCTTCCAGGACATCAAGGCAAGGCACTAGCTTCTGGTGTGCTGGGCAGAGACTGCAAGAGAACAGTGCTGGCTGGGGTTTGTTTTAAAAAATTGAGGAAGATGGAGGATGTCTTGAAATGAGGGAGCAGACTCAGCAGAGGTTCAGGAATGCTTTGGGGGAGCAGTCTGTGGTTCACGAGGGCTACAGGGACTGGACAGGGCAAGTTTGGTAGGTAAGGCATTTCATATGGACCCTGGATCCCAGGGCTGCCAAAAGACACCCTTAGTCCAGGCAGGCAGCTAAGTTTGACCCCAGGAAGAGGGATAGGAAATGACAGGCCAGGGAGTTATTGAGTGCCAGGGCGTGCTTGCCTTGAATGTGCACCATGCATCACAGCCCATGGAGACTTTAGCGCCCTTCCTCTCTGTCCGCTGGAGCAAGCTTTTCACTCACCTCCTTTGGGCTAGCCCAGGGTATTCCCTGAAGAAATCCTTTTTCAGAGCCTTCCTGACCGAGGAGAAGACTCCCACCACCTTCCAAGTAAGGACCCTCGCTAGCAAGGGAAGGAATAATTCCTCCTCCTGGGTCAGAGCCCAGCTTCTCTCCTGCTTCTTGTCTCTGAAATGGGTTGTTAGCACTGCTCTGCCCACTGTCAGGTTGTGTGGGGACTAAACAGTAAGCAGTAGTGGAGAAGCCATTGGGGAGGAGGCTTGGAGGGACACATATCCTCGTCCCCTGCCCTGTACTTTCTGGGGCTACTGTAATCTCCCAATCTTCAGGGAACTTCAGGGTGATGGAGGTGGGACAGTTGGTAGCCTGTCTGGGACCACACCACTGCCCCGTCTCTGTCCACATTCTTTTAAGTAGTGACTTTTCTTCCTGAAGTAAAACCCAGTCAGGATGCCTGTCCCCAAGTGTGTCACCTGCAGGCTGGGTCCACCACACCCATAGATGGGCCTTCTTCCCGGCCTCTTTTGCTCTCTGTCTGCTGTAACCTCTGCCTTTCTTTTCCTATTGCAAGGCCCCTGCTGGTCCTCAGAGCTCAGCGTCGGGCATCTTGGCCTTAACTGCCATAGTGTTGCTGTCTAGACGTTTCCCTAGCTTCCAGCTCTGCTCCCTTCTTGTTTTCTCAGAGGTCCCCTGGCACTTGGCAGTCCTCTATGAAACTTCTCCCAAGTCCCTTGACATTACTCTCCCAGGTCTGCCCTCCCTGGCCCCTTCCTTCTGTACTCCGGGAAGAGAGAGGGTGAATTGTGTCCCCACTTTACACAGAACAAGACTGAGTCCTTGAAAGTCTGACAGGCTCCCCTGGACCACACAGTCCGGACCTTAGGAACAATCCCTGAGGCCTGCTTAGGAACAGGGTGAACCTCCTACAGGTTCACACTATGGGACAAATCTGCATCCATCCAGTGGGACATCAGAGATGAACCATGAGGTAAGTCCGAGGAGGGAGGCAAGCACTGTAGGAATCCAGGCTCAGCAGCACGGACTCATTCCCATGTCATTCAGCAACCAGACTTCCTGGGACACAAGGCCTGTGCTTGCCGTACCCCATCTAGGCCAGGTCAGGCCAGTGCACAGAACTGGCCAACGTTCCTGGCACGGCTAACTTGGGAATCCACCATTAGAACCTCTTCCCACACTGCATGGGAATAGGTGCAGAAACATGGCATTAGCTCAGAGCCCTAAAAGAAGGGGTTGGGCATTGTAGAAGAGAACTTGGCCAATCACAGCTACAGGTCCTTAGCTGGAGACTGGACTCTGACACATCTCTTGTAGAGCAGCCTCCCAGAATGGCCATTTTCATGGTCAGGTGGTATTTGATTGCAGTGTAGATGCAAGGGAGTCAGTGTTCAGTTTAGAGTAAAGTTAGAGTCGGGGGGGGGGTCACTTGCTCTGCAGAAACCAAAGTGCCAGAGGCAGGAAGCTCTGGCTGGCTTCCTCCCACGTTCAATTTTCTCTCTCAGGAAGATGGGAATGCACGGCCTGGGTCCTGGTCTTCCTTGGCTCTGCAGAGCATCCAGCTCTTTCTTCATCGTCTCAAACTGCTCAGAAGCAAAGGACAGGCTGGGGGTGGGGGTAGGGGATAAGGGATGGGGGTGTGGGGGTGAAGGAGGCCTTTCACCTATCATGAACCTGGCCAGATCTTTGGTTTATGAGCTTCGAGGAGGAAGAGTGTGCTTAGGGGAGCCCCATGTTCTCTGAGTCACTCATACACACCCATCAGCATGGACTCCCTAAGAGCAGGTGCTATTCTGATTCTGGGCTTCGTGCATGGCCTGCACGAAGTTGAGGGTCAACAAGTATTTTTAAAATATGAACATTGATGAGTCTGGGCAGATGGCTCAGTGTAGTTGCTGCCAAGCCTGAGTTTGATCCCCAGAACCCATGTGGTGGAAAGAGGGAACGGACTCCCGCAAGGTGTCCTCTACCCTCCCCCTCCCCCTCCCCCTCCCCCTCCCCCAGGCTGTGGCACGCACTTCCCTCCATAAGTAAATAAATAAATGTAAAAATAAAACAAGAACAGTGACAGGCCAGGCGTATAACATTCCTGGCACCGTCAGCTCTCAAGCCATGATGTCACCACATGCTTCAGACCCCGTGTGGGAATAAGGGAGAGGAGCATGGTAACTGCTTAGCTCGGAGCCCCGAGAGGAGGGATCCAGTGGAAGGAACTGCTGAGCAAGAGACCTGATGGCTGGTGTATGCTTGCAACCCCAACTATTGGAGAGGCTGAGGCAGAAGGGTTGCAAGTTTGGGGCTAACCTGGGACACAGAGTGAGGTCAAACCCAGCCTGGATAACTTAGTGAGAGCCTGCTTCAAATTAAAAGTACATACAGGCCCTGACTGCAGCCCATCTCCAGCAGTGCGTGAATGAAGGGTTTCTCAAAATTGGCCACATGGGGTGCTGTGACAAATGGAGTCTCTAGCCTCAGGGAAAGATAAATACCCTTGAAGCTTTTGACATACAAGGGTGTATTCAAGGCTCGGAGAGGTCCTGCAGTGAAGGACCTTAGAGTGTCCAAAACCGTTGGCTACAGATACCCTCTCCTTCGGCATCCCGGATCACTCTCTGGAGATACTGGCTTGTTAAGACCATACAAGGCAGACTTTGGGGTGCAGAGCAGGGGCTGGACCCATTCCTGACGAGAAAGTGTCAATAATGGGGAGTCTCCCTTCCCATGATATTCCTCGGGGAGGGACTTGGGAACATAGAGGAGGACTGCACTGTGTGCCCTAGTCTGCATTTGCTCAGACTACTTCCCCGTTGGCCTGGACCTTATGAGGATGCCTAGCCTTTGTAGAGCTGTGGGCCAAAGACCCATCTTTCCCGGTGTTCTTGTTCTGCAGCATGGCCCTTGCCCTGTCTCATCTGTTCTATATCTGTTCTGCTCCTCCAAGGCCCTCAAGCAGTGACAGACTGTTTTTCACTTTCTAAGGGGACTCTACCACATACAAGCTCTGGTTACCTCACCTGACATACTCATGCAGGGTGTCACCTCCACCAAGTCCCCTCCCAATCTCAGTGAGGATCTTTCCTAGTAGCAGTGTCTCATCGACCGTCCATGTCCAGTGTGTGGCATCTGCTGATGAGGGCCTCTGTGTGAAGGAGTGAACTCTCCATTCACAGAGCATGCCACTGGGGATAGGAAGGGCCTGGTGCCTGGACCCAGGCTCTCATTGGCTGACATCTGATTGGCTTTATCATCACAGCTGCACAATGTCACCCTAGCCCTGGAACTACTCAAGGACGAAGGCCTGTGCAGCTACCCCATCAACCCTGAAGGTGAGTGCAGAGCTCCCCTTGCCTGGAGGACCTGCCGGGCTTGGATGTGACTGAGGGCAGTTGCAGAGAGTGGAGAGACAAACATTGTTAGTGGGGTCCCCCTTCTTGGTGGTCTGTGAAAAGATAGCGTTTCCTAGGCATCCTAGGAGAGATGCTACGGCCACCCTGCCTGCAACAGGGTCTGAAGTCCCTCAGGTAGAATGTTCAGAGCACCCAGTCACTGTTGGGGGAGGGGACATGATTGCAGGGGACGCCCAGAGAAGAAGGACACACCAATATATGTCTTGTGGTTGGCACTGGGTCTTGAGTTCCTTGTCCCTGTTTGCAGGAGATTTTTCTTGTAGCATGGACCCTCCCCTGTCCCTAGGGACAAATGTTCCTTCCTGTCCTGGCCTAACAGGCTGCTTTACTCCCTCTGCCCACAGATATTGTGAACAAGGACACCAAGAGCACACTGCGAATACTTTACGGCCTATTCCAGAAGCATTCACTGAGGGCAGCGGGCGACAGGGCACACCATGGTACCCCAAAATAGTCACCACTACCTCTCCAAGCTGTTTCTCAGGGGCTGCCACCTCTGGAGGACACAGCGGTCCTAGATCTTCCCACACCAGCCTTGTTACTGTGGGTTGGTGACATGCTTCCTTCCCACACCTGTCTTGCTTGCCTTTGACCCCACCAGATGGGGACCAATCTTGTACCCACCCCTGCTTTATGAATTGTATTTAAGTGGGTGAGGGGAACTCTGCATGCCTGGGTTAGCCTTTAACTGTGGCAAAAAAAGAGTTTGGTTCCCAGGCTAGACCAGCCTTATCAGCCCTCCAGTCTGTCTACTGGAGCAGTTAGTGGCTGCTCAGACCCCACAAAGCTGACCATCCCCAGCCAAAGGCTCTTTGGCATCAAGACTGATGGTCTCAGGCCATGGTCTCTGCATACTTAGTTCCTGATCATCTCCCTTCCACTTGGGGTGATGAGCCCAGAACCATCCCAAAGACCAGAGAAACATGTAGACCCCATGTCAGAGTACCCTGGCCAGGCTCTCCTTACAGCTGCAGTCCTGAGCTCTGCCCTGAGCCCCAGGGAAAGAGAACTTGGAGTTGATTCTTGGGCTCAAGTTATCTCTGGTCTGCATTGTGTCCTGTGAGACTTAGTGTCTTGTGCAAAGAGAGAGAAACAGCTAAAGAACTGAGCTGGGTCCAGGCTGGAGGAGGAGCCGTGGGGGAAGATGCATGGTATGGAGGTCCAGGGGTACAGAGATATAGAGGAGTAGGGATTCAGGGGTGCAGGGATGTAGGAGGTTAGCCTCATCGTTACTCTTCTGGGCTATTCCTTGTTTGCCCAGCTCCCAGCCCCTGCGAGCAAAGTCTTTGAGGTTTGGGGTGAGCTTTGCCTTTGGGGAACTTTGGAGTAGAGTCTGACAGGGCAGGTCACCCCTACAAAGACAGTGGGTGTAGCTAGGTGACCTGGGGCTTCTCCCTACCCAACTCCTTCTACCTGTCCCTTTGGCCCTAGGCAGGCCACTCATCAGTCTTAGAGAGTCCCTTCAGATATCTGTCCTGCTGCCCCTGGGACATGTCCCTCTTCCATATCAGGGCCCTCCTCACAGTAGCTGAAGCCCGGCTCTCTCTACCTGCTCAGGCAATCCTTCCATGGAGACCTTCCTCTGTGCCTTGTCTCTTCTCTTTGGAGCATCTGAGGCACCGTACAAGCTTGAACCCCTCTGCTTCTTTACTGGGGACTTGGTAGACCAAAGCCGGAATCCACAGTCACCTCCTAGGCTCTTGGTTCCCTCCCTCCTTCCCTGCTTACTTGTCCCCGTGGCCCCTTCATGTCCTTACCTCCACCTCCTCACCTCCTGTCTGATAGGAGATTTGGACATAAGGAAAATCATTTTTGTAACTTTATTGAGGAATAAATAACACGACTTAATGATAGCAGACTAACATAGGCAATCAAATCCCTCCAAGCAGAAGGCTCAACCCGGTCACCTGATGTCCCTCCTGTCAGAGCCCTGGCCTTAGAAGGGGGGATCCACTTTGTGTCCTGCCTTTTCTGCATCGTTTAGAAGCTGCATCACCGAGCGAGTGGCCTTCTTCACTGTGGTGGGGTTGGTCTACTGCTCTGCATTGCTCTGCATCCCAAGTCTAGTTGAATTCTCACGTATACCAGCTTATGTTCTGCATACTCTGCTCCTTAATTTAAAACTACTGTTTGAATAAAGACCCCTACAGCCAGGAGCTGGGCAGAAGAGAGGTAGGCGAACCTTTGGTTCCTGGACTGGGGGTCTGGGGCAGAGGCCACAAGGGGAGGGAGGGAAGAAGGAAGAAGGTGCTATGGGGTAAGTGGGTCATGAGCTCATAGCCATGAGGGCCGGCCTGTTGGAGCAGGAGAGGCGGGGCGGATCACACAAGTGCTATCTCAGAGTTATTGACAGGAAAGAAGACAGAACGGCCCAGAGGGTTGATATCTGCCCGGCTCTAGTGCTTTAAGGCTTATCATAAATTTAGAGGCTTGCTGTCTTTTATTTGGGAGCGAAATGATCTAAGGTGGGATAGAAACCCCCAAATAATATTTACAGAAACAGTGTGGGGTTTCTTTCCCTGATGCAATTCTGCTGTTTCCACAGTGACCCTACAGCCCACCCTTCTGTTTGCTGAAGACAACCCCCGCCCCCGGTGGGGGCCAATCATTCATTTGTGCATGCACTGCCTCCAAAGCTCGAGGGCTCTCTTTACTCCAGTTTCTATGGAGTCTACAGGGATCACCATTCATGGTTCTCAGATTGCTTTTCATGTTCAAGTCTGTGTAGGAACACTTCCTATCCCTTTCCCTAGGTGAATGCACAAGACTGACACGGTTGATTGGTACAGTAATTGTATGTTTTGTTCTGTAAGGTACTGAGATATGTAAGTTCTTTCTCCGCTGGTGAAATGAGCCAATTCAAGCCGTATGTATGTATATATGTATGTGTGTATGTATGTGTGTATGTGTGTGTATATGTGTATG
Source organism: Rattus rattus (assembly GCF_011064425.1). Taxonomy (NCBI): domain Eukaryota; kingdom Metazoa; phylum Chordata; class Mammalia; order Rodentia; family Muridae; genus Rattus; species Rattus rattus. Next base: position 253,735,179 of record NC_046154.1, read on the forward strand.
TAAGTGTATGTGCGTACGTGTGTACATGTATGTGTGTGTATGTGTGTGTATGTGTGTACGTGTGTACATGTATGTGTGTGTATGTGTGTATGTATGTACGTGTATGTGTGTGTATGTGTGTATGTGTGTGTATATGTGTATGTAAGTGTATGTGTGTATGTAAATGTATGTGTGTATGTGTGTACGTGTGTACGTGTATGTGTGTGTATGTGTGTATGTGTGTGTATATGTGTATGTAAGTGTATGTGTGTATGTGTGTACGTGTGTACATGTATGTGTGTATGTGTATAAGTGTATGTGTGTATGTGTGTACATGTGCACATGTATGTGTGTATATGTGTACGTGTGTATGTGTGTACATGTGTACATGTATGTGTGTATGTGTGTGTACGTGTGTGTATGTGTGTATATGTATATGTGTGTATGTGTATGTGAGTGTATGTGTGTATGTGTGTGTGCATGTGTGTATGTGTATATGTGTGTGTGTATGTGTGTATGTATGTGTATGTAAGTGTATGTGTGGGTGAGTGTGTGTGTGTGTGTACATATGTGTGTATGTGTGTGTATGTGTATGTGTGTATGTGTATGTGTGTATGTATGTATGTGTGTATGTATGTATGTACATACATATGTAGATATGTATATATGTACACACACACACACACACACAGGTTTATTGGGAAGCTGCTTTCAGGCAGGCACGTTCACTAGCCCTCAGTGAAAGAAGCCAGGGAAGCCACCATGGGAAGGAAGTGGGGAGGGGGAGAGCAGGGAGACCAAATCATCTAGGTTATATATACTGGGATCGAAAGTTTAGGGTTGGATGTACAAATAATGCCAAGCAACCAGAGCTTCCAGGGACTAAGCCACTACCTAAAGACTATACATGGACTGACCCTGGACTCTGACCTCATAGGTAGCAATGAATATCCTAGTAAGAGCACCAGTGGAAGGGGGAAGCCCTGGGTCCTGCTAAGACTGAACCCCAGTGAACTAGACTGTGTCGGGGAGGCGGCAATGGGGGGGGTGGGGAGGGGAACACCCATAAGGAAGGGGGGAGGGAAGGGATGTTTGCCCGAAACCGGAAAGGGAATAACACTTGAAATGTACATAAGAAATACTCAAGTTAATAAAAAAAAAAAAAGAAAGAAAGTTTAGGGTTGGGAACAGGTAGGGACTGAGGGATGCTGGGAGAACCTAGAGGCCAGGCCTGTTTTGGTGTGTAAAATATGCACCTCAGCCCCTTGTTGCAGGGTCTGAAACCAGACAAAAGGGTTTTTGGAAGTCAATGTACTGTCTTCAGCCCCACCTGGGATGCCCAAGGGCTCCCTTACTCTGTATCTTGCGAGCACTTGCCATCATCTATCTTTTCAATGTCCGCCACTCAAGAGGGTGGGCTGGTGTCCACAGTGTTTTTGATTTTCACTGTTTTTCCTCTAATGACTAACACTTTTGAGAATCCATATTAGTCAGTTCTGGATACTGTAATAAAATTCCCAACAGACTGGGCAGTTTAAATCACTGGTAGTCTGTCCCACAGTTGTGGTGGCTGGGGCTTGCACTATGGAGGGACTGGCAGATGCTCCTATGGTGGCTGTCAAGAACTCTCGTCCGGGCTCAGAGATGCTCCTCTTTTGTCTTCATGAGGAGGGTGTGGGTTGGGTGGGTTGGTGTCTGTCAGAGAAGAGAGAGAGAGGTCACCACCCTGCCATTGCCCCCCACATCATGGCGTCCATCTAAATCTTATCACGGTAAACTTGCCTCCACATAGCACGGGTGGGCAAGGGGCAGCATGCATCTCAGGCAGTGACTTCTCTTTCCCACCCCTGTATCATCCTTGGTAAATTGCTTAAATAATTTGCCATAAAAAAATAATTGCACGTTGGATCCCCTGGGACTGGGGTTCCCGGCCTGATGTGGGGGCCGGGGATGGAGTCTGACCCTCTGGAAGAGCTGTAAGCACTTTTAGCCACAGAGCTATCTAGCCCCATTTGCCTTTCTCTCTCCTGGTATAGAAAAATTACTGCACTTTAAGCTTCATATGTAGTGTTGGATGCATTCTGAGTTAATCCTTACACCGAGGGCAAGGGGTGAACTGTAATTTTCCCCGGTGGGTACCTCCTCATTCCAGCCCAATTTGTTGTAAAGACTTCCCTTTGCCCACCAATTCTCCCCGGTGGCTCGGCGCAAAATCAGTTTGCCATGCATTTTCCATCCCGGGGCTGGGCTGTGCTCATCTTGTGTGCAGTGTGCACCACGGTACCAGCGCCAGTGTCCTTACTACTGGGTCCATGAAGCCATGAAGCCAAGCAGTGGGTTCCCCGGCTCTGTTCTCTCTTCGAGAAGCAGTGTTGAATCTTGAGAGCCCTTTGAATTCATTCGATCTCGATATAAACTTGGGGTCAATTTGTCCTTCTCTATTTTTAAAAGAGCTTTGAGATTCTGACTGGAGTTGTGCTGACCCTTCAGTCAAGTGGGGGATGACTTATGGCTTAGGACTTTGGGAAGCTGGGTCACTGAGTTGGGGACCTCCCCTCCACCTGTCACCCTCTGCTCCTCCTTCATCTCCTTTTCCCCCAACCTCTCACCCTTCTTCATCTCCTCTCCACCCTCTTCTCCGTCCCTCCTTTATCCTGTTGTAATTTAAAATATTTTATTAGTACTTTGAGAATTTCATCCAACTCCTCCCCTTACCTCCTTCCAGATCAACCCCTATCTCTTTACCTCCCAACTTCAAGTCCTCGTTTAAAAAACAATAATCTGGGTTGGGGATTTGGCTCAGTGGTAGAGCGCTTGCCTCAGTGTTTAAGGCCCTGGGTTCAGTCCCCAGCTCAAAAAAAAAGAAAAATAAAAAAAAAAAAACAATAATCCACTCTGTTGCCCACAGATTCCTAGTGTGATCTTGTATTAGTCAGGCTTCTCTAGAGAAACAGAACTTATAAAATGAATGAATCTCTCTCTCTCTCTCTCTCTCTCTCTCTCTCTCTCTCTCCATATATATACACATACATATGTATATACAGTTACATATATATATATGTAGTCTATATGTATGCGTGTCTCTCTCCATATATATGTGTGTACATGTATGTGTGTGTGCATATGTGTGTGTGTGCATGCATGTGTGTGTGCGCGCGTGTGTGTGCGTGTGTAGAAAGGGGAAGGGCTTTTATTAGAATGGCTTACAGGCTTTGATCCAACCAGAGCAACAGTGGCTGCCTGCAAACGGAGCATCCAAGGGTCCAGTAGCTGTTCAGTCCCTAAGGCTGGATGGCTCGGCTGGTCGTCAGTATATACCAGAATCCTGAAGAAACAGGCTCTAATGCTTCAAGGAGTGAACTTGCTAGTGAGAGTGAGAGCAAGGGAAGGTAGCCAGAGAGCAAGCTTCCTTCTTCAGCATCTTCTACATCGGCTGCTACCAGAGGTGTGGCCTGGGTTAAAAGGTGGCTCTTCTCAACCCGATAGATCGGGATTGAAGGTAAATCTTCTTACCTCAAAGATCCCAATTAGAAGTGGGTCTTCCCTCTTAAAACGATTTAAGTAAGAAAAGACCCCCCACAGGAGTGCCCAGCGGTTTGGGTTTTAGTTAATTCCAGATGTAGTCAAGTTGACAACTGAGAACATCTACCACAGATGGCGTGTATCCCAGGCTGGCCTCTGGCCTCACTATGTAGCCCAGGAAGACCTTGCATGGCTGGTCGCCTGATTCTGCCTCTGTGTGCTGGCATTACTGCTATGCGCCATCATGCCTGGTCCTGAACACCCCGCTTTGATTACGGTGTCTATTCCATTCACGCTTTTTAAAGATTCATTTTTAAGTCTGTGCATGCAGGATGAAGGGGCTACGCACCTGAGTGCAGGTGCCCGCAAGGTCCAGCTAAGGGGTTGGATCCTATAGAGCCAGAGTTACAGGTGTGAGGAACTTTCTTGTTCTTGGCGCAACTCTGGTGTAAATCTACGCCATTCTCCTATGGCTGCTGTGCTCCCATGGTTCTAAATGGTAGAAGTCTGGAGTTAAGGTGCTGGCAGGGCTGTAACCAGGGAGGACGTCTTTTTCATCTCCTGGTAGCTGCCTGCATTTCTAGCCCACAGCCATTTGTTTCTTCTTCTTGCCTGCCTACTTTCCTTCCTCCTCCTCCTCCTCCTCCTCCTCCTCCTCCTCCTCCTCCTCCTCCCTCCTCCTCCTCCTCTTCCTCCTCCTCCTCCTCTTCCTCTTCTTCTTCCTCCTCTTCTTCCTCTTCCACCTCCTCTTCTTCTTCTTCTTCTCTCTCTCTCTCTCTCTCTCTCTCTCTCTCTCTCTCTCTCTCTCTCTCTCTCTCCTCCCAGGTCTCACTATTTAGTCCTGACTATTGTGGAACTCATGATGTAGACCAGTCTGGCTTCGAACTCACAGAGATCTGCCTGCTTATCCTCAACTCTCACACTCTATTCCTTTCTCTGGACTCCCTTCCTGGGCCTCTGATAAGAACACTGGGATTTATAACCCCAGTGACCTGAGACCATTTCATGTCACCCCCCTAACCTGGAAATGTGAGGATGACACAGTTGCTAGATATGGGCTTTGTAATCGCAAGGGCCTCAGTTTGGTTCCCAGGCCCTTGTAAAAATGCCAAGTGTGGTGGTGTCTAGTCCTTTTCTGCTGCGATCACAGGATACTTGAGGTTGGAAGATTTATAAAGAACAAAGGTTTGCCTCTTAACAATTCTCAAGGCTGGGGAATCCAGGATGAAGGGGCTACACTCCTGGCTCTCATCTCATAGTAGAAGGAAAAGAGGGATGGACCTTGGAGAGGCAGCTTTGAGCTGCATGTACTCATGGAGGTGGACCCTGGCGACCTGAAGCTTCCCATAGTTCCTCTTCCAGCACCTGCATGTGGGGGTGTATTATGTTTCTAGCCTGCGGGCTTTGGGGGACAAACTCAGCCCAGAGGTGAGCAGCTTTTTTCAGCCTTTACCAGAGTGGCAGGGAGTCTGTTCCTTCGGGAATGGGTTCACTTTAAAGAAACAGATCTCAGGATTGGAGAGATGGCTCAGTGGTTAAGAGCACTGACTGTTCTAGAGGTCCTGAGTTCAAGTCCCAGCAACCACATTGTGCTCACAACCATCTGTAATGGGATCTGACGCCCTCTTCTGGTGTGTCTGAAAAGAAACAGATCTCTGCGTATGAAACTTCAAATGGACAGGGTTTTCTTTTTCTCTTTTTATTTGTGTTTAAGGTTTACTTTATTTTCAACTACGGGTATGTATGCCTGTGTGTCTGCAGTGCTTGTGGCAGCCAGAAGAGGGCACCAGATCCCCTGGAGCAGGATTTACAAGCTGTTGTGAGCTGTCCTACTGAGATGCTGAGAACAGAACTCGGGTCCTTTAGAGAGACAAATATCTCTCCATTCGTTTGTTTGTTTGTTTAGTATTTATTTTCACCTCTTTGCCCTCTATCATTCTGTCCTGCTTCTCTTTCTTTAAATTGTTCTTTCAGGATTTTCCTATGGTGTCTTCCAGCTTATAAATTTCACAGCAAGAAGGCGGCCATTCCTCCTCTCTGGTTTGTTGGCTGTGTCTTTTTCTACTTGCCTGTTTTATGTGATTTTCAATTTATTCTGTTTTTTTAGTCATGGGACCCTGAAGAGTCTTGGCGTGAGTTTGTACATTTGTCTTGTGTTTTGAGTCTGTGGAGAATTTTGGTTCTGTGGGGCTATGAAATCTGGGAGGGCTTTGGCCATTATTTCTGCAAACAATTGTTTTCTGTCACCTTCTCCCCAATTCTTCCTCAATGCCAGGTCGAGTAGCTTTGGACCTTGTCACACTTGGATGCTGTATTTTTGGTTTTCCTTTTATTTCCAGTGCTGGGGAACAAAGGCAGGGGCTCGCACACACCCGCTGGGCCAGTGCTCCATCTGTGCTGTAGCTCTTTGCAGCCTTCCCGTGTGTCAGGCTTTCTCCTGTTTTAAAGTCCATTGATCCGTCCTAGTCACCTCTGCTTTTATCCCCGTTGTGTTTCCAACCTGAGACGTTGAGCTCTATATTCTCGGGAATCCATTTAGGTCATTTAAAATATCCCCCAGTTCTCACCACGCTCACACTTCCTTCTACCTCCGTTGCACCCGAGGCCTATTTATACGTGTGTTTAAACACTTCCGTCTACTGATCTGTCGTCTGGGATGTTTCTGGGCTTCTTCCCTTTGATCGATTCTTCTGATTATGATTTATGGCTGTCTTGTCAAACAAAATTGCACGCCCAGCAAAAATGTACATTATGGATTTTATGTCACCGAGCACTGAGTTTCTTTTACAATATTTCTTGGGGCCTGTGAGATGGCGCGGGGAGTAAAAACAGTGGACAGCAAGCCTCGGGGCTGTGGGGTCTGGTCGCAAGCACAACGGGCTCTGGGGGCTGGTGGCAAGCACAGCACTGGCCAGGGAAGTACCCCACCCCCAAGTCACACCCTCACCTTCATCTGGTCTTAGGAGGCAGAACAGGAGCCTGTTTGGTGGGTCAAGAGGACACCGGCCTCACCACTGAGGTAATGCTGACCTAAGCACCCTCCCTGTGATTGGAGGTTGGGCTGCCTGCGCTCTGAGACTGCGCCGGGTCTGCATGCCTTCTGTTCCCAGACGAACACTCCAGGGAGATCTCTCCCCTGACCCGTGTGACGAAGGGCAGTGTTTGCCGGCCTCAGGCCTCTCCCTGCAGTTCCCACAGATTATGGGGCCCCACAGATTATGGGGGACATGGTGATTTCAAACTCTAATCCCCATTCCTCTATCTGGGTCCTGACTTCCTGCTGCAGACTTCGCCACTTCCACTTCCGCTTTCTTGGAGGAGGGGCTGTTGGTTGGGTCCTCCGTTCTCTACAGTTCCCACCCCTCCCCCACGAGGGCACTGCTCCAGCTCAGCTCTGAGTTTCTTCTCATGTGCTTGTGCTTATGAGCGTCTAAGGACATTCCTGGGTATCTTTCTTCAGTTGTTGTTTTCTTTCTAACTTTTTATTTAATTTTTTTAGACAGAATCTCCTTTTGTTGTTACTGTTGCTTTTGTTTGTTTACTTTTCAAGACAGGGTTTCTCTGTGTTGCCCTGGCTGTCCTGGAACTCCCTCAATAGACTAGGCTGGTCTCAAACTCAGAGATCTACCTGCCTCTGTCTCTCCAGTGCTGGGATCGAAGGCCTGCACCATTACCACCTGGCTAGACAGTCTTTTAATGGCCTGGGTCTCAACAGGTAGACTTGGCTGGCCGGTCAGTGAAACTAGAGATCCGCCTGTCTCTATTCCTCAGTGCCAGTGTTATAAATGTCCATCACCACACCAGGCTTTCAAAAGCGGATTCTTGGGGCTCTGGGCTGGCTAGCTTGGTCAACTTGACACAAGCTAGAGTCCTCGGAAAGAGGGAACCTCAGTTGAGAAAATACACCCACCAGAGCAGCCTGTGGTGAAGCCTGTGGTGCATTTTCTTAATGATGATTGATGTTGGGGGCACAACTTACTGTGGGCAGTGCCACCCCTGGGCTGGTTTATCTGGGTGCAGGCTGAGCAAGCCACAGGGAGTGAGCAGGTAAGCTCTGTCCCTCTATGAATTCTGCTTCAGTTCTTGGGTCCCTGCCTTGGCTTCCCTGAATGATGACTGATAAGCCCTAAACGGAAACAAACCCTTTCCTTCTCAAGTTGCTTTTGGTCCTGGTGTTTTACCACAGCAATGGGAACCCTAAGGCAGGTTTGAACAGAGGTCCTTATGCTTGTGAGGTCATGGCTTTAACATCCGGGTCATCTCCTGGTCTCCATGATGGGTCTCCATGTGGCTCAGCAGTGCTGGGTTCATTCATGTGAATGAAGGACCATCACCCTCTCTGGATTTCTTTCCACACAGAAACCATCCTTAATGGGTAATAACTCTGCCTTCTTCCCTCAGCCCTGGGCAGCTAGACTCAATTTGTCTTTACTATCCAGAGCCTGGCTACTCCTCACCTCCAAATCAGGGCTTACTGTCCTGACTCTGCCTCTGGCCTCCCTGTCTTGCTCTCTTTGATCTACCCTTCTAAGGTCATGATACTTGAGATCTGCGGTCCATTCTTTCCAACCTGGGCACTAAAACCTGTGCTTCTCTTCAGCTCATAATCTGTCTTCTTGCATCCTGAAGTCTAGGTCACTTGTCTCCTTGCCTTGTCTCCGCTAACTTCAATCCTACCACAGCCCCAGTGATCTTGTTTCAGGATCCTGGCCTCTGTGAAAGCTGCTCTCACCCTCGTCTAGCCTCTGGGCACCTCGGGAGCTGCTGACTCATAGTCTAGTCTCCCTTGTGCCTCTCTCCGGCTTCGCTCGCTTGGTTAGTGCCTGACATCCCCAAGCTCTCTCCAGGCTGATGTCATTTCTGCTCAAGAGGCTTCATGCTACCCAGCCAGAGAGACACCATCCCCTGAGGGAATGGGGTGTTAGGGGTGCATGGGAGAAGTGGCCCCACAGGAGGCTGACGGGAGAAAAAACTCTTCCCAGGCCTGTTCCACTGTCCAGCCGCTGTTCCCTCCTCCTCCATGACACGAAATCTGACTCCAGTTGCGACTGCTGTTGGAGAAGAAGTTAGAAGCAGGATAATTATAGTGGGCTGAATGGGAAGACATCCAGAACTAGAGGAGCTGGCAGCCCTGGTGGGGCATGCAGACAGCTTCATGAGTGATGGGAAATGCCTCGAAGGCCGGGGTGCCTCCGAGTTGAGCCGCTTCCCAAAATAATCTAGGGGCAGCTGTCTCAGCTTCTGAAACTGGGTCTGGCCACAGGAGCCTGGGGAGCCCCCGGCCCCAAAGCAGCCCCGCTCTGGGAACAGATGGTGTTAGTGATTTTTATTTCTTTTTACCGAAGTCAGCTGGTGAGGAACAGCTTGTCTAGAGAAGTGTTGCCCACTCCCCACTCTTTTGGCTATGGATCAAAGCCGCCCTTCCCCCCACAGCCTCTGTTTCCTTTCCTTATAAGTCTGGTGGAGGGCCTGCAGCTCATTCCATTTCAGAACTCCCAGGGGTCCTCACCAGCTGCATGGCGGGGACAGCCCAGGAAGCATCCCGGTCCTCTCCATCAGCGGGGGTCACAGATTGTGAGGAGGCCCGGGTATGTGGAGAACAGACAAGGAGAATACCCAGAAATGAGTTTTCCAAGGCTTGACCCATTGGCCCCAGGCTGGCCAACAAGTGCCAGAATTCTTTCATTCACCCACACGCCTTTCATATGGATTGAAACACCAAAAAGGAGATTCACCACCCAAGAGCCCTCACGTCCTCCCTAAGTCCTTGGAGTCCTTGTCTCTTAAGTGGGAGCAAGAAGGAGTCAAACCTTCATGAGATTTTAGTGAAAGTTACTAAGAGAATCTATCTAAGGAGCTGGAAGTATGAGTAGACATGTCACTCGATAAAGTATTACATGATACCATGAGCATCATCATCACCACGAACACCATCATCACCACTGGCAACATCACAGTCACTGCACCATTATCTTTACTGCCACAATCACCATCACTACCATCATCTCTGTTACCATCAATACCAGATGATCACCATCGTCATCATCATCGTCATCATCACCATCATCATCACTGTCATCATCACCATCATCACCACCACCACCACCATCATCACCGTCATCATCACCACCATTATCACCATCACCACCACCACCACCATCATCACCATCATCACCACTGGCAGCATCACAGTCACTGCACCATTATCTTTACTGCCACAAACACCAACACTACCATCATCTCTGTTACCCTCAATACCAGATGATCACCATCGTCATCTTCATCGTCATCATCACCACCATCATCACCATCATCACCACCACCACCACCACCACCATCATCACCATCATCACCACTGGCAGCATCACAGTCACTGCACCATTATCTTTACTGCCACAAACACCAACACTACCATCATCTCTGTTACCCTCAATACCAGATGATCACCATCGTCATCATCATCATCACACCATCATCATCACCATCATCACCACCACCACCACCACCACCATCATCACCATCATCACCACTGGCAGCATCACAGTCACTGCACCATTATCTTTACTGCCACAAACACCAACACTACCATCATCTCTGTTACCCTCAATACCAGATGATCACCATCGTCATCATCATCGTCATCATCACCACCATCATCACCACCACCACCACCATCATCACCGTCATCATCACCACCATTATCACCATCATCATTACCACCATCACCATCACCATCTTCACTGTCATTATCAGCTTCATCAATACACTGCCAACATCACCATCCCCCTCTTCCTCCTGGCCACTGCTACTACCACCTCTTCTCTAAAAGACAGGGCTGAGGGTCCCCTCCTCCATCCCAGTGAGCCTGCAGTGACGTGAGGTATCTGGCCAGGGATCTAGTTCACAGTTGGCATTTAGAGCCAGGAACTGAGAAGCATTCTATGTATCTGTGGTGATTTGAGAACGTTTGGCCCAGGGTGTGGCACTATTAGGAGGTGTGGCCTTGTTGAAGGAAGTGTGTCACTGTGGGGGTGGGCTTTAAGACTCTCATCCTAGCTCCCTGGAAGCCAGTCTTCTGTTTGCCTTTGGAACAAGATGTAGAACTCTCAGCTCCTTCAGCACCATGCCTGCCTGGATGCTGCCATGCTCTTGCCTTGATAATTGACTGACCCTCTGAACCTCTAAGCCAGCCCCAATTAAATGCTGTCCTTATAAGTGTTGCCTTGGCTATGGTGTCTGCTCATTTCAATAAAACCATAAGACACTATCCTTGTCTGAGTCTTGCCTGTGGACTCGCAGGTGGCATTGTATAAATACCTGGAAGACACACTGGTGGTGACCTCTTAAATCTTCCAGGTCAGCATGGCTCCAACTGCATATGTAGCAAAGGATGGCCTTGCTGGGCACCAGTGGAAGGAGAAGCTCTTGGTCCTGCCAAGGTTGGACCCCCAGTGTAGGGGCTTGTGGAGGGGAGAAGCAGTAAAGGGGGGGTGGGTGAGGAGGGGAACACCCTTATCAAAGAGGAGGGGGAAGGGTTAGGGAGCTTATGGACAGGAAACCGGAAAAGGGAATAACATTTGAAATGTAAATAAGAAATACCCAATTAAAAAAAAATCTTCCAGGTCAGGCGGATCTGGGTATGCTGCCTTGCCTCCCAGTCCCCAACTTTTGGCAACCCTGGCTCCCCACCATGCCTGTGTTAAAGCTATAACTAACTCCTAACACTTCCCTGAGCCCTGGTCTTGACTTGTGGGCTCCTTAGCTTAGCCAAGAAAACAGGGATGACAGAGTTCACTGTTTTATCCTCCCCCCTCCCTCTGTCTAGAGGGAGAGGCAGTGGTGTATGATTGGAAGGCTGGGCTCCATCTTCAACCAGATCTCTTAACAGCCATGTGCTCTTGGGTAAACCATGGCCTCTCTCTGAACCGGAGTTGCCTTGTGTGAAAAATGGGAATTTTCCTCTCTACTTGGGTTAAACAGCCAGAAGGGAGCCAAAGTGATGGATAAAGAGCTAGATGAAGACCACAGCCAGCCTTGGCTACATTCTCCATTTCCACCAGCAGCCATGCCCCAGACAACCTGGATGCTTACCAAGCTCCTTCCTCCCACTGGGCTTGTGCTGGACTACATTACCCAGACTCCCTTGCAATCTGATGGAGCCCAGTGAAGTCCTACTCAATAGAGATGAAATAAATGAGATGCAGATGAGCCTGGTTCTGATGGATGCTTGGGTTCTCCGATGATTGGGAGAGGATCAAGCAACAGTAGTCTTGGAGGCCATGTCCTCAAGCTTCCATGTGACTCTTGAGTATTTTATAACTGATGCCATGAATCTTTTCCCACTGGCCATGCAATCCAAAAGCCCAGAGCTAAAGGATCACCAAGAAATGAGGACATGGGTAGCAGAGGTAGCCTGAGGTCCAGTGGGAGATGGGGCCCCACTGGGCTCGGTAGACAGCAGAGTGGGTCATGCTGTCACCCCTAGGTACCAGCTTAGTCCTTCCCTGAGTAAACAGAGAGAGTGTGTTGGACCCGGGTTTTCTCTGATTTGAAAGCGTCTATGGGTCAGCATGTCGTGCGCAGAGGGAGCTGTGCCAGATGCTGGGAACTTCTAGGCTGTTTAATTTCCAGGAACAGACAGGGTTCCCATTCTCTCAGGCACTGTGGGAGAAGGCAAGCCATCCATCCAGATGGACTTTAGCTATGCAGGGTAACAAAGGTCATCTTGGCCCTGGATTTCTGAATGCCTCTAAGGAACTCTTTACGCGAGAGTAAAATGCTTCAGACACGCTTAGCTGGATGTTGGTCAAGCACCCTCTGTGGGAAAGAGTAAAATCACACAGGAGGAACATCAACCTCAGGCAGACATGCCCTGGGTTTGGTGTAACGTACGGAGTAGTGATGGCGTGGTGGGAAGGTGGACTAGAAACATTAGTGCTTGCTGCCCACACACCCACTGTGGCCTGCTCTTGGCTATGTGTTTCCAATCCCCTTTGGTCCGTACATACCAGGAGTGCATACATACACATTGGCCAGGATGTGTAGTCTCCAGGCCACAGACTGACAGGCTGAACTAGGGAATCATGCATGACAGGCATGGGGGCAAGGCTGAGATTTCTGAGGGAATCAGTTGAGGGGAACTTTTGGTGTTAGCAGCAGGAAGGCCAGGCAGAGAGATGCTTGGCTTTGTGCTGAACCAATCACTCTTCAGGCTAATGTTTGCAGAGCACTGGTCTTGTTAGCAGGCTTTTTCTGTTTTCTTTTTTTTTTTCTTCTTAGTGCTGGAGATGAAACCCGGGTCTTGCCAATGCTAGGCAAAACCTCTGGTGCTGAGGCTCAGGTGCGCGAACAAGCTGGACAGCTTCGTAGAACATGACTGGCTTCGCTCACAGCTCTGAAGGTTGGCGGCTGCAATTCAGGTGTGCACTGGGCCAGGGCTCCTGGAATCCTTGAGGGAATCTGGTCCAGGCACTTTCCAGGTCTTGGTGGGTCCTTGGCTCTCTCCTTCATCGCCCCTGCCTCTGCCCCTGCCCTCATTTGCCTGCCCACTGGGTCTCCTCCACATTGTGTGGCTCAGACCTCTGTCCCAAACACTAACTTTGCTGTTGTAAAACGCAAAGAAGGGGGTCTGGGGAGATGGCTGATTTAATAATGTGTTCTCTGCCCAAGATCTGAGTTCGGTCCCCACACTCTTGTAAAAACGAGGTGCTGTGGCAAACACCTGCAATCCCAGGGCTCTGAACTTGGGAGGGGAGAGGCAGGCACTTACTCTCTAGCAAGTCTAGCCCAATTGGTGAGACCCTGTCTCAGAAACTGAGGTAGAGGGTGATTGAGAGATAGCAACCGAGGCTGCCCCCTGGATACCACACACACTAGAACACACGCACACCACACACACACACACACACACACACACACACACACACGAATGCACACATGCATGCATGCACACTTGCATGTGCCCATAAACTAGGCTGAGCTTGGTAATCCTAGCACTCAGGGCACTCAAGGCAAAGACAAGAGGATTGCCACAAATTTGAGGCCAACCTGGGTTACATAGCAAGTTCCAGGCTAGCCAGGGCTTTACAGCAAGACCCTCAAAACTCCTAAACAAAACCAATAAACAAAAGTCAAACTAGAAAGGGGAGTCTTAAGCACTCCAAGCTGCCCAGGGAGCGGTAGCCGAGACAGGATGACTCCGTGCAGGGAGCTGATCTCAGTAGTGTCAGATAACGAAATGAATCTCAAAAAAGTCTTTACATCCACAAAGCCTGGATCCTCAACACCCAAGAGGCTGATCGGAGTCTGGGTTTCTGTAGGCTGCCCACCCTTGTGGGAACAAGCCCCTCCATCCTCAGCTGAGGCCACACAGCCCCCGCTTTGAGACGACTGCACCAAGAAGAGAGGCTCCCCAATCGAGCCAGCAACTGGCCTGTCACCAGGCGCTCGTACACATTTCATAAGAGTCTGAATCCTTTCTCAGGGGGACATTTTAATCAATGTGTTTTATAGAAGAAAACTCTTTGTTTTGAAATGAACGCTTTTGTGGATCTAATTTAACAGCAGAAGCTTAATAGGTGAACAATTCTGCACTGTTCAAAATAATTCACAGCTTCAGGGGAAGTGTTCGATTTTAAAAAAGCAGCCAAGGTAAGAGGGTAGCTGTCTGAACAGTGGGATATTAGAAACCAGCCCGTGGTGGTCTGGCTGTGTAGGCCTGTAGTGTTAGCTACTGGACAGGCTGAGGTAAGAAGGAGGGTCTCATGTTCAAGTCCTGCCTGAGGACGTAATGAAACCCTGTCTCAAAACAGAGACAAAAGAAAAAGGCAGGGTTTGTAGCAATGAGCATTGGTTACACACACTGTGGTCCTTGAGGCTACGCTGGCTGGTTTTCTGTCAGCTTGACACAGCAAGGGTCATCTGGGAGGAAGGGAGATCAGTTGAGAAAATGCCTCTCATTTTGACCTGTAGATAAGTCTCTGGGTCATTTTCTTGATTAATGATTGATGTGGGAGGGCCCAGGTCTCTGTGAGTGGCACTGCCTGGACAGATAGACTTGGACTGTATAGGAAATCAGGCTTGAGCAAGCCGGTAAGCAGAATGACTCCATGGTCTCTGCTTCAACTCCTTCCTCTGGGATCCTGCCCTGACTTCTTCAAAGATGAACTGTGATGAAGAAGTGTAACCCAAACGATGATGATGGTGATGATGGTGACGATGATGACGATGATGATCATGATGATGATGACGACGATGACGACAATGATGGCGATGACAATGACTATGATGAACAACCTTTCCTCTCCAAGGTGGTTGCTTTTGGCCATCGTTTTATCACAAAAGAAAGCACACGAGATGGAGGCCCTGGGCTCAGACCCTAGTACTGCAAATAAATTACAAAACCCCAGCCAGTCATGGAGTAACCAAGGCAGGTTCTCCTTGGTGGCACTGGGCTGCATTTGCAGCAGGGACACTGACATTATCCTCTTTGGGTTTCAGATGCTCTGGTGAATTGGATCTTTTCCCCCTGCTTCCTCAGTACCACTTTGAAAAGCGATTTAAGATTATTAGTGAGGGGCCTGGAAAAGTGACTCAGTGGGTAAGAGCATTGACTGCTCTTCTCAAGGACCCGGGTTCAATTCCCAGCAGTTCACAACTGTCTGTAACGCTAGTTCCACGGGACCCGACACCCTCACACAGCCCTGTGTGCAGGCGAAGTACGAATGCAGATAAAAGCAAGTATATTATTTTTAAAGCGATTATTAGTGTTCTTTCTGGTCAGAGATGACCAGCAATGGCCACCATGGGTGAAGGGCACTGGCTGCCCAACTTCGCCTGGCCACTTTCCTCACTTCCTGCACTGGTGCTGGCTTAGCCAGCCCCTGGCTTAAGCCTCTGGGACGTATGGGGGACAGGCAGGTCTCTGCCACTCTCTCAGGAGGGATGTCTGTTGGAGTTGGCAGAAGCCTGGCTTGTAATGAGTTTGGACTGAGACCTATCTTGCACACCCCCTGCCGCTATAGAAGCTTCTGGATAACTTGGGGGAATCTTCTCTTAGTAGTCCGTGAGTCTACATACAGCTTCCTTACAACCACCTCTTCAAAGATCCAACGGCTTACATCATAACTTCTGGGGCATGGAGTGTGGACGATTCTTTTAGGGACACTATTCAGCTTGTCCTGAAGGGACAAGATTGGGGGTCTCTGCAGGGCTGTACCCTGAGAAAGACATGGGTCTCCAGAGCAATACTGGGCAGTGGGAGAGTGGGGGAAGACATACTTTCTGAGGGACCAGCTCACTGTCAGAGCCTCTCCCCTCTGTCCACACTGTACCCTCCTTGCTCTGACTCCCAGCATTCTGCCTGTCAGTTCTCAGCTGTCACAGCTTGTTTCTTTTTCTAGACACCCTTTATTCTCTGCCACCACTAGATCCCCTTGCAGCCGTGGTTTCCCGTGAGTCTCTCCCCTGAGGTCAGGAGCCCCGTAAGTCTCAATCAAGGCACTCTGGGTGTAGAGCAGTACACAGATTTCAAAAGCAATTTTACCGGCTGCAGAAGTTCGGTCCCTCTGACAACAGAACAGACCAGCAGAGAGCAGTGAGCTCCCCACTCCTGGTGGCACGCAGCCCGTATCACAGGAACAAATTATCTATGTCTCCTGCCCCTCAAGACTCTGGGTGACAACCTATTCTTCCTCAGGCATTCCTGTAGTTCCCGAAAAAAAAAATGAGAGACCACAGCATCCCAGTGTTTGTAACGTGCAGACACATGCTGCAGAAGGAAGGGCAAAGTAGTCATTATCGACTCCAGACATTAGACGGAGAGCCACAAATAGACATCTCTAACAACTGTTTCTGCCTGCAGGGCCCGCCGCCCTCTCTTCCCTCCTCACGTGTCGCCACCTCCTGCTCTGGGAATTGGATATCTGCCAGTCGCTTGGTTATTTCCTGGGGAATTAATGAGAAGGTGGGTTGTCCGAATGCTGGCAGGATGTTATTCTGAAAGCATGTGTGTCCCCCCTCATGCGAGCGGTGAGGTCCCACGTACAGAGGCTGGCCTCCTTTTTGGAATCGGCAGCAGGTAGAAGAGCTGTGAACGATGAGGGCCTCTGGATGAGAGACGCCCTGGCAAAGCTGGGGCTTCAGCCTGAGTGCAGTGCATGGTCGTCCTTCTCTGCTGTGCACCCGGCTCGGGACAGATGTGTCCCAAAAGCTGTGCCCACCCAGCCTCTGTTTCCTGAACCTCATCTCTCCCTCTCTTACCTGCCCACTCCCACCTCCCCGCAAAGCTCTGTGATAAGATGCTCAGCTCCTGGAGGGGTGGGCAGGGATTAATCTGAATGCTATAGAAGAAACTGGAAGGAAAAACTGGATGTTATAGAGAGGATCTACTAAGCTGTCTTAGGAATTATAGAATGACACAAAGTGTAATTTAGCCAGAGGAGTGTTCAAAGCTGAGGAGTATACAAAAGGAGAGGAGGCTGGATCTCTGATCTTGAGGTCACCCAGGTCTACACAGTGAGCTCCAACACCGCCAGGGCTGCACAGCAGAACTCTGTCCTGGAGGTGGGGGAGGGGGGAGAAGACTCATTCACTCAGGTGCTATTGATTAGGCTCCATTCGCACAGCAAAAGGAGACAGCCTTGGCTGCCAGCTGGCCATCAGGCCCCTGAGGAAAGAGTCTCTACAGGACTGCTCGAAGGGGACAGCTCTGGGTCAGGGCTGCATTAAGTAGGTCCTGCTCCTTCATTAGAGCCTGTGCCTCGAATCAGGAAGAATGTAATTCTGCCAGGCAGGCAGGACAACCCTGGTGACAGCCCAGGACAAGCAGCACTGCTGGTCTGTCTCGGGATAACGATGGCAGTATTTCTACACTGCATATCTCACTTCTGTGGACCGTGGGCAACTGCTTGAAGCATCAGTTGGGGCCGTACACCTGTATAAGCAAAGATTTCCTTTCAGGGCTGCTTCCTTTCTGTGCATTAGCCAGAACAGGTTGTATGCTATTATTACAGAGTTCTTTCTTTATTAACCTCCGTGTGCTTGGAAAGCTCTCCCTAAGCCGGAGCTCTGCATCACTCCTCAGCCCACACCAGCCTTCAGGAGCATTCGTTCCCATCACTAAGTCCCTTCCCTTCCTGCCCTGGAGACCTTCTGGCCCCCTGACCTTGAATGTGTCGGTGTTTTCTTGAAGCCCTCCTCGCTTGGCCAGACTGCAGCTCTCAACCTTCCTGCTTTTCAGAGCTTAAGAGGCCCAGGCTAGCCCACGAGGTTCCCACTCAAGCCCCAGGCTGTCAGAAAAGCCCACACCTGTCTTCCAAAGGCATCAGAACTCGTTTGCCTCTCTCCACCACTCCCCTGGCCCTTCCTCACCACTCCAAATCCTTATAAATCCCTCGTCTCCAAACCTTCCTGAGCCATCCTGCCTCATAGAAGAGTATAGCTGAAGTTCTTTATAAGGTCCTCAGAGACCACTGCAAGGTCTCCCTGTGTGTCCTCTTACGTGACTCTCCTCCCTGCTTCATGGACCAATAGCACCCACCTTGAGATTCCCTTGACAATGTGCAAGGCACCCCCACCTCAGGACCTTTGCTCTTGACATTCCTCTTCTTGGTGGTTGTGGTGGTTTGAATATGCTTGGCCTAGGGAGAGGCACTTTTAGGAGATGTGGCCTTGCTGGAGGAGGTGTGTCTTTGTTGGAGGTCGTGTGTCACTGTCGGGGTGGGCTCCTCCTATCTGCCTAAGAACGGTCTGCTCCTGGCTTCTTTTGGATGAAGATTGTACTGGCTGGTTGTGTGTGTCCACTTGACACAAGCTGGAGTTATCACAGAGAAAGGAGCCTCCCTTGAGGAAATGCCGCCATGAGAGATCCAGCTGTAAGGCATTTTCTCAATTAGTGATCAAGGGTGGGAGGGCTCATTGTGGGTGGTGCCATCCCTGGGTATTCTGTGTTCTATAAGAAAGCAGGCTGAGCAAGCCAGGGGAGCAAGCCAGTAAGCAGCACCCCTCCATGGCCTCTGCATCAGGTCCTGCTTCCTGACCTGCTTGAGTTCCTGTCCTGACTTCCTTTGGTGATGAAACAGCAATGTGGAAGTGTGAGCTGAATAAACCCTTTCCTCCCCAACTTGCTTCTTGGTGATGACATTTGTGCAGGAATAGAAACCCTGACTAAGACAAAGATGTAGAACTCTCAACCCTCCAGCGCCATGCCTTTCTAGACTTTGCTGTGCTTCCTGCCATGATGATAATGGACTGAAACTCTGAACCTGTAAGCCAGCCCCAAGTAAATGCTTGCATTTATCATAGTTGCCTTGGTCATGGTGTCTGTTCACCGAAGTAAAACCCAAACTAAGAGTTGCTGTGCTCCAAGATACTCACTGGGCTCACACCTTCACCTGCTCTCATTTGGGCGTGGCCCTTCCCCACACTGCACTCTCTTGTCTTACTCTACTTCCACAGTACCCCCTACCTTCCATCACATGATATTTAATTAGTTATTGATGCTTCCCCATCTTCTACTTTTGGAGTGGCCACTCCTTCAAGGGCATACATTGGGCGGTCACTATATGTGTGCGAGATCTTAAGTAAACAGATGGGAGTGTATAAAAAGGCGTGCGCACAGCTGACCCCAGCCGGCACTTTATGACACTAGTTGTCACAGGCGTCATTGCTAATCTTCCTGACCCTCAGCATTGCCATCCACAGAAGGAGATGACAGTGTGACCAACTTCTGAGGTTAGTTATGAAGAAGCAAGGCAACGGACTATCGCAGTGCCCAGTGCCATGCTAGAAGAAAAGCCTGCATTTCCCTATGAGAGCCACATCACCAGGATGCTGGATTCTGACGGTTATGCTTTTAATGGTGTCTCTGAAGCTAGGCAACCATGAACATGCTAACTCGTGTGGTGCTTGCTCAGGACCTTGGGAGCATCTGTCTTTCCTGGGCGCGGCTCCCTCCTCACCTGTCCATCAATGAGAACATGGGTGAATCTCTCCATTCAGCTGTGATGTAATGCTACTCACAAGCCACCCAACCAGACTTCTAAGACTGTCACTGAAGGTTAGGGGCTGGAGACTTACCCCAGGGAACCGAGGACTGAGGAAGGAGGGCTGAAGGAAACACAGGAGACAGACATCACAGCTTTGCCAGTGTTTGATATCCAGCCTGCTTCCCCGGGATGTGGGTGGGTGTGTGGATGGGTACAAATGGACGTGTGTGCAGTGTATTGGCTACCTTACACATTGGGTGTTAACATACCTGACAAGAACAACTTAAGGCAAGAGGAGTTCCTTTTGGCTCACAGCCCAAGGACACAGTCCACCGTGGAGGGAAGGGCACAGGGCAGAAAGATGAGGCAGCTGGTCACAGTGTGTCTGCAGTCGGGATGCAGAGAGAAACGAACACAGGTGCTCAGATCTCTTTATTACACTTGATCTTAGTCAAAGGCTGCGGAGTGATCAACTTCTCCTTTTTGTTCAGTCCAGGAACCCCCAGCATAAGAGGTGGTCCCACCTACATTCAGGAAGCCTTCCCTCCTCAGTTAAATCTTCATGGAAACGCTTTATATGCACATGCCTAAGTGTGTTTCCATGTTGATTCTAAATCCAATCAAGTTGACAATGAAGATTAATCATCACAGACAAATAAATGGATAAGCAGATGGATAGATGGATGGACAGATGTGTGTAGGTGTGTAAATATCTATGTCCCTAAGTATGGATGGATAGATAGATAGATAGGTAGATAGTAGATAGATAGATAGGTAGATAGATATATAGGTAGATAAGTAGATAGATAAGTAGATAGATAAGTAGATAGATAGATAGATAGACAGATAGATAGATAGATAGATAGATAGATAGAGAGATAGATAGATAGATAGTACAGTTCGAGTAAGAATGTCCCATGGGCTGAAGAGATAGCTTAGTGGTTAAGAGCACTGTCTGCTCTTTCAGAGGACCAGGGTTAAGTCCCCAGCACCCACATTGCAGCTCACAACTGTCTGTAACTTCAGTTCCATGGGATCTGACATCCTCCCATGGATACACACATAGGTAAAACACCAATGCACATAAAAATAAAAGTAAAGGAATTAAAAAAAAAAACCCTGGGAATATATTTGAATGTTCAGTCACCAGAGAGTGGCACTATTTGATAAGGATTAGGAGGTGTGATCTTGTAGAGCAAGTGTGACCCTTGGGGTGGACTTTGAGGTTTCAAAAGCCCATACCAGATCCAGTCTCTCTCTCTCTCTCTCTCTCTCTCTCTCTCTCTCTCTCTCTCTCTCTCTCTCTCTCTCTGCCTATGGATCAGGATGTAGTTCTCAATTACTTTAGCACCATGTCTCCTGCATGCCACCATGCTCCCTGACATAATAATATCGAACTAACACCTGAAACTGTAAGCAAGCCTCAAATTAAATACTTTCTCTTATAAGAGTTGTTTGGTCATAGTGCTTGTTTTAGGGTTTCATTGCTGTGAAGAGATATCATAACCAAGGCAACTCTTACAAAGGAAATATTTAATTGGGGCTGGCTTACAGGTTCAGAAGTTCAGTCCACTATCATCATGGCGGGAAGCATGGCAACATCCAGGTAGACATGGTGCTGGAGGAGCTGAGAGTTCCACCTCTTGATCCCAAGGCAGCCAGGAAGGGACTCTCTCTTCCACACTGGGTGGAGCTTGAGCACTAGGAGTCCTCAAAGCTCACCTCCACAGTGATACATTTCCTCCAACAAGGCTCCACCTATTTTAACAAGGACACACCTCCTAATAGTGTTACTCCCTGTGGGTCAAGCAATCAAACACATGAGTCTATGGGGACAAACCTATTCAAACCACTGCAGTGTCTCTCACATCACTAAAACAGTGACTAAGACATAAATATATATGGTTGGATAGATGGTGAGTGGGTGAGTGAATGGATGGATGTGGATAGATGGATAGGTAGGTAGGTGGGTAGAGGGAGAGAAGGATGGATGGATGGACAGATGGATGGTGGATGAATAGTAGATGGATGGTGGATGGGTGGATGGGCGATGAATGGATGGATGGTGGATGGATGGATGATTGGATGGGGAATGGATGATAGATGGATGATAGATGGGTGGTAGATGGATGGTGGATGATGATCAATGGGTGGTGGATGGCTGGTTGGATGGAGGATGAATAAATGTAAATATGTGTAGTCTAGGGAAGGGCAAGAAAACTAGTAATTCCATCAAGAATTACTAGAAAAAAAATAGATGACAAAGGTTTTGTCTGTAGGCTTAACTGTGTCTACTCTCTTTCTCTGTGTGGTGGTGGACACATTTTGCCTTTCCCTCTTGAGACTATTTTTTCCCCATTACCAAAGGAGGTATTTGGACTGGATGCTCACTAATGTTCCTTCCATATCCCAGTCTCAATGAGCACATGATTCTGTATGTGCTGAGGGCCATGGGTCTGGAGGACTGTGGTGATTTCCAGAGGGCCTCACAGTCTCTCCTACCCTGGGCAGTCTTACTACTTCCTCACCCAAACATAAGTTCCGTTCTTTTCCCCATGAATCTGAACTGGTCCTGAGGCAGATGGGACCTTGTAGAAATGGTGCATCGCCCCCTGTCAGGATCCAGCCATCACCATGTGAGGGAGCTCAACATAAAAAGAGACCCATGGAAGAGAGCTATAGTTCTCCATCCCATAGCTACCAGCACTACCCACCAGCCATGGAAGGTCCTGTAGAGATTCACACCATCATACCCCCATGCCCCAGACATATCCACCACAACACAGAGCAACAGAAGTGCAAGCATGGCCCACAGCTTTGCCACAGGTGACTGCCTGGTCTATGCCATGCTGGCTCAACAGAATTCTCCACAGCCAATACTTTAGAACCAACAGAAAATTTTTGTGCTTGTAGTTCTGGCTGTTGGGAAGTCCAAGATGGAGTCTAGCATCTTACTGCCCCCTCAAATTGAGGAAGATAAAGGGCAGGGCATGTGGTGGCATCAGTCCAGTCCTGAAGGTACGGCTACTGTGATTTAAGCATGTTCTGGAAGCCCTCCCTTCACAGCATAGTCACACCGGGGACCAAGTTTCCCACTGAGGAATGCTGGGGGCCTTTCAAAGCAGAGTCCCAGTTTTAACTGGAATGACTCAGTGCACAGGGAGCGACTGTAAACCACTGTCCAGAGGAGGCTTTGGCTGAAAAGTGGATTTTTAAGCAACATAAATAAGCTGAATGCATCCATAGATTTTACGCAAATGCCAAATGGGTTAACATATGCATAGTTTGCTTTCTTGGCAGCCTCTTTGGTTCGGTTTTTCTGTTTTCTTTGGCTCCCACTTCTCTTTCCCACCCAGCCCATCCTCGGGCCAACCGAGCTCTGATTTATTCTTCTGAGGTTTATGGTGCCATGCACCAGTGTTCACAGATGTGTTTAGAGAGGTACCAGGGGTCACGGTGCTATAAAAACATGACCGACCGTGTGTTTTTTTGTCGTCTTAGGTCTGCTCTGCTTAGTTAATTGACAGTTCCCTGTGACGGTCCTTTCAAGTCCACTGCACGACATCCTTCCGTGCATCCCCCCTAAGTGGTTGCATGGAATTTCAGGCCCCTCCATCCATCAGCGGTGGCCTGAGCCAAACTGTGACGCCTGTGATGGTGGAACGTGCACGCCCCAGGAGTTTACGAGTCGGCTATTAGAGTCAGCAAAGGTTCATAATGGAACTTCCCGTTAAACACGTGATGCTGCCATTGCCGCCCCTCCCCCGCTCCCGCAGCTCAGGGCCCATCCTGAAAGAGGGGGATGGGAAGACTATTAGAGCTGGAGGTCAGAGAGAATTGAAATGAAGTAGTGCCTTCCGGTCACGACGGAACCGTTCTCTGCACGCATGAATGCACAGCAGCTGTGTTCTCCACACGCGAACAGATCAGTTAACTTTCCAACATGGAGAGAGGGAGCTCAGAGCCCCACCCTCAGCGGAGGAGTTATGGACACTCACTTGGTAGCCTCTGGGGAGGGAGAGTTAGTTTTCTTTCTGGGTATTGCTGGACCCTAGTGGGCCAACCGTGCTCCCGTGGATCGCCTCATGCGTGAGAGAGTATATGCAGCTCATTGGATCTTTCCTTTCTTTTAAAGAAGAGAGAGGGCATGAGGTTGAGAACATCTGAGGAGGAGGTGACGGTGGATCTGCGAGGATTTGGAGAAGGAGCAGAGAGAAAATACATAATCAACACACCCTGAACAAAATGCTCCAGGAATGAGTAGCATTTTCAAAAACACATTATATCGAGAACAAGCGTAATAAGTGCTCAGGAGATCGATCGTGCCTTCTTGCCATTGTAGGTGCTCTGGAAGTCGTCGACTGTTACCATGGAACACGACCCAGTGGTGCACGGCACATCTCTCCCAAGATGGCACTCGAGGATGACAATGTTGGCATTTCGAGCTGGCTATGAGCCGGGTGTGCCCCCATGGAGCCTGGCACACACCGCACCTCGGGGCCAGATGGGCTGTTTGGTTGACTGTCTAGACTCGAGCGAGTCACAGAGGGAACGTTAGCAACCCAGTCAACTTCAAGGTGCATCATGTCTGTGGTAAACTGCGTCGTGAACGGCAGGATGAAGCTGGAAAAATGTTCCGAGATCTGGAAAGTTCTTACTCGACCCAGAAGGAGGTCTCTCAAGCCAAGGAGTGACTGAGGCACCTACCCACACCATCGCTTCCACTTCCACCTCACTGCAGAGTGAAAATCACACCGAGCGTTCCAGATGGAAAACCCTATTAGTTACTGACACATCCTTTACGCCTATCCCCTGTTGATAGGACACACCACACACACACACACACACACACACACACACACACAGAGATTTGTTCCCATCCAGCACAGAATTCCATTCTATTCGTGCTGGACCACAGGGCATATCCTTTTTGAATATATTTTCATATTGTTTCCAGAGTCTCACTGTTGAGAGGAAAGGGCTCTATCACCCAGCTTTCCCTCCAGCAACCCCACCACCTCTCTTCATGTAGACCAGGCTAGCTTCCAACTCTAGATTGACCCTTCTTCCTCTACCTCTTAAGCAATGAGCTACCACCATGTGTACCTTGTTGTCCCCCTTAAGAAAAACTTAACCTAAACACAGAATACTTAGTCGATGTGACAGGGAACTCCAGTTTATGCTATAAAAATGGTCTGACTTTATATGGAGGAGTCAGCTCTGAATCTCTTCTCTAGCATACAGAACAGTCGCCCCGCTCATGGGCTTGCCTACCGAGGACTTGTAAAACTGTTCCTGGCAGTCCGGTGAGGTCCCAGCACAGCCTCATCATTTCACTTGATCCCCCATCTGCTGACAGCTCCTCACGGTTGATGCTCCCCACATCCCTCACACTTTCCTGCAGAGTCCCTTGTTCCCTTCTGTCAGTGTGTCTCTGTTCTCTGTATGTTACAAACAAGCTTTGCTTGTGGGTTTTGTGTTCCAAGACTCTGCTTGTCTTGATGTTGACTCTGTCATCTTCCATCAGGTAAAATGTGTGTGTGTGTGTGTATCTGTTTGTATGGTGTGTATGTGGTATGTGTGTGTCTGTGTGTATGTATGTTCATGTATGTGTGGTGTGTATGTGGTGTGTGTGTGTGTGTGTATGTGTGTGTGTGTGACCTAGTGTTTTTTTATGACCTAGCGTTCATCATGTCTCCTGTAGCTTCAGGGCATCTAGTCATATTTCCCCACGTTCAGGAATTTTATGTCTCTGTAAGACTTCTTGCCTCACTTTCAGCCTGTCTTAATCACTTTTCTGTTGCTATGATTGACCAAGGCAACTTCTAAAAGAAAGTGTTTAACTGAGCTTATGGTTCAAGAGGGTTAGAGTCTGTAAACAGTTGAGTGTTACTTCTTGTTCCACAAGTAGGAGGCAGAGGAGAGAGAGAGAGAGAGAGAGAGAGAGAGAGAGAGAGAGAGAGAGAGAGAGAGAGAGAGAACTGGGAATGATGATGTGGTCTCTTGAAACATCAAAGTCCTATCCCCAGTGACAAATCCCCTCTAACAAGGCCACACCTCCTAATCCTTCCCAGACAGTTCCAACTATGAACCAAGTGTTCAAACATATGAACCTGGGGCCCATTCTCACTCAGAGCACAGATCATTCAGGAGACAGGACAAAGTGTGCCCAGCTCCCTGAGCCTAGTGCAGGAGCCACTTCTCACCAATCTACATTAGGTACTTGTGCCTACCTATTGAGCTTAATTTTATCTTCAATTATTTTGAGTTTTCCACCTACATAATCATAAGAAGTTTTCAGGACACAGGCAGAATGCAGCCAGATTCTTGGCACCAGCCCAGTTCCTGATAGAGTTGTCTCTTCTCTCTGACACTTCATGAGTTTTTTTTTCCCCTTTGACATGTTTTATTGACTATTTGGGAATTTCATACAATGCACCCTAATCACACTCACTGCCCATTCCTCCCAGGTCTGTCCTCTCCAAAGAATGGAAAGAAAAACAGGAAGGAAGAAAGGAAGGAAGGAAGGAATAAGAAGGAAGGAAGGAAGGAAGGAATAAGAAGGAAGGAAGGAAAGACACAAAGTTTGTGTTGCCCATACACTCACTGGAGCATGGTCAAGCTCCCAGTGCTCACTTCAACCCCTTAAAGACAGCTGAGTCCTCTGCCCATCCCTGTGAAGAGCTGCGCCTAGCGTCTTTATCACAATTTTTAAGGATACTTTTTTTTTGAATGGGTATTTTATTTCTTTATATCTCTTGCTTTTTTTCATTTTTATTTTTTATTAACTTGAGTATTTCTTATTTACATTTCGAGTGTTATTCCCTTTCCCGGTTTCCGGGCCAACATCCCCCTAACCCCTCTCCCTCCCCTTCTTTATGGGTGTTCCCCTCCCCATCCTCCCCCATTGCCGCCCTCCCCCCAACAATCTACGTTCACTGGGGGTTCAGCCTTAGCAGGACCCAGGGCTTCCCCTTCCACTGGTGCTCTTACTAGGCTATTCATTGCTACCTATGAGGTCAGAGTCCAGGGTCAGTCCATGTTATAGTCTTTAGGTAGTGGCTTAGTCCCTGGAAGCTCTGGTTGCTTGGCATTGTTGTTCATATGGGGTCTCGAGCCCCTTCAAGCTCTTCCAGTTCTTTCTCTGATAAGGATACTCTTTAATAGCTTCCTGTATAGACTGTTTCTTTTGGGGAGGGGTGGTGGGAGCAAGGGTTGTCACAGAAGCCTTCGAAGTCTCTCATTCTCAACTATGAGTCTGGAGTCATCAGCACCACTGCAAAAGAAGCTTCCTCCCCCATAACAGCAGCAACAGCACGAATCATGGACTTCCACAGGCTTTCTGATGGCAGCAGGTACCGTGGTCATCCGTACTGTCCCCAGAGCCAGCACAGGATACAAACTTCAGCATGGCCATTGGTGGCAGCACAGACCGTAAGTGTCTGTAGTCTTTATTGTTTATGCTTTCCTTGGCATTCTAATCTCAACCCCCACGTGTTAATCTTTGCTCAAACCGTTCTAGGATTTCTCCACCTCCGAGCTTCAAACTCTTTCACATTCCTTCCACAAGCCAGTGCAAAGGCCCAAGGACCACATGACCAGGTTTGTCAGCCGCTCTACTCCTCCACATCACTTCTCTACCTCAGCTGCCCTTCTCTGTGCTGTGAAGGGACAAGGACAGCGACTCTGAGAAGAGAGAGTTATTTTGGCTCACGGTTGAGGTGGCACAGTCCACCAGGATGGGGAAATGGCAGCAGGTGGCTCTCTGTGGTGATGGGGGCTTATTGTAGATGTTGGCTGATATCCCAGCAGGACAGGAGACAGAAGGGTGGAAGCAGGGCTAAGCTGTAACCCTGGAGACCAACCTCCTCCAGACTGACCTCACCAGCTAAAGGTACCGGAGCTTCCCCAGTGGAATGAGTCAGCAGCTAGGAAGTAAATGTTTAAGCATGGAACTACTGGAGGGCATTTTACTTTCAAACATTTCTGCATCTATAAACAATAAAAATATATGGCACTGTCCATCCTTCCTCGAATTCTTCCACATGATCCAAGCTCCATCTAATGCTTGGCTGCCCACAAGAAGAGCAACAGAGTCAACTAACCTGGACCCTTGGGGGATCCCAGAGACTGAACCACCAACCATGTTCTAGGTACCCCGCACATACGTAGCAGATGAGCAGCTTGGACTTCATATGGGTCCCCCAACAACCAGGGTTGGGGCTGTCCGTGACTCTGATGCCTGCCTGTAGAATCTGATCCTCTAACTGGGCTGGCTTGTCTGGCCTCAGTGGGCAAGGGTGTGCCTAGTCCTGCAGTGATTTTATGTGCTGGGGTGGGTTGGTACTCAGGGGAGCCTCGCCCTTCTCAGAGGGGAAAGGGGAGGGGCTGAGTGAGAAGGGGACTGGGAGGAGAGGTGGGGCCGTGGTTGGGACGTAAAGTGAATAAATAAATAAATGGGAAAAATGTATGGAGTTGACACATTGGCTGCCACAATAAAGGGTCAACTGCCTAACTGGATTTGAAGTCTAAGATCAAGGTGCTTGCAGGCGAGGTGCTGGGTGGGGGCTGCCTTTGGACTCTGAGGTGCCCTTGTTGCTGGCTCTTTGGGATAGCATGCCACATGCTCACACAGTGAAAAGGACAGAGGCCAAAGGGACACATGAGAATAGAGCCAGATGCTTCACTGAAGTCATTCATAAGGTTCCTATTTATTAGGTCTGCACATCACAACCTCATTCCTGACAGGACCTGCCTCTCAGTGCTGTTGAGTTGGGCCCTGTGTCCCTCTGTGTGGGTCCCGGGAACTCAGGCCCACCCAGCACATTGGGTTCGCATCGATTGGTGGCTGTCTCACCTGCAATGGCATCTTGCAAACGCCCGCTCCCGAGACTCTATCTATGCCGCTCTTACTTTTACCCCAAAGCGTCTTGCTGGGGGACGATGGGGTATTAGCTTCTCTTGAAAGCTCTCGCCACCCTCCGAGTCGTTTAGCTCCTTCCCCCTTGGCTGTTTATCATCGTTGCTCTTTTTCTTTATTTTGTGTTTCTTTTACCAATCTATTTTTAGTCTGTGGGAGGTGTGGCTTGCGCATTAGCTTTCAACCAGCTAAACTCCAGCATCAACTTGGACACAGTCGCTGGCTCATAAGCTGTCTGTTTCTTAGTCATTCAGACGCCCCCCCCGAGTCTCTCCTCTCCTCTCCTCTCCTCTCCACTTTTTTCATCTTCCCGCCCTTTGTCTTCCACTCCCCTCTCCTTTTCCTGTCCCCGATCTCATCAATACAGGCTCTGGTTGGTCTGCTGGCCAGGGTTAGTGAGCGTGGTATGTTTCCCCCGCTCTAATTTTCATTTCTGGCCTGTAGACTCACACCATGTATATCTTTTATAAATCCATGGTTTTTAAACAATATTCTCATTTATTTATTTTCTATGCATGCACACACGTGTAGACATGTGCACACATGTGCATGCCATAGTATATGTGTGGAGACGTTATGGTTCAGTTACAAGTGTTTAATATGATCACTGTAGGTCTCGGGCTTAAATATTTTAATTATGTGCTCTTGTATTCTCTGTTGTTTGTTTTGAAACAGGTCTGTAACTATGTCAACTAGTCTAGCCTTGAACTCTCAAACATCCTCCTACCTCTATCTCTTGAGTGCTGGGACTAAGGGCATGTGTCATTTTGCCTTACCTACTCCTTCTGTCCTCTCTCATAGCCACTCACTCTTCCCTCCTGTCCCCCCATCTCCTTCATCCCAGGCAATCATTAATATGTTAACCATATGTTTGATAAACTTTAAGCATGTCATAGAAATGGAACCATATAGTATATAACTTATATATAATATACAGTATATTACAGCATATAGCCATTTGCCTCCAAACACTAATTCTCAAATCTCTCTGTGTATAAGTGGTTCATTTTTACTACTATCTAATATTCCACGGGAAGATGTACCACAGTTTGTCTAGTCACTGGCCTGGAGAAGAAGCTCTGTTTCCAGTCTGATTCTCTTACCAGTGCAGCTGCCGTGAACAGTAGAGGTTTTTGTGTGGATTTTAATTTTGAATTATTTGGAACAAATGCCTGGGGTGTGACCTCTGGCCTATGTACCAGTATTGTGTTCATTTTTTCAAAAAAATAATTATTTATTAATTTTATGTACATGAGTACACTGCAGCTGTCTTCAGACACACCATAAGTGGGCATCAGATCCCATTACAGATGGTTGTGAGCCACCATATGGTTGTGGGAATTGAACTCAGGACCTCTGGAAGAGCAGTCAATGCTCTTAACCACTGAGCCATCTCTCTAACCCTCATGTTCAGTTTTTAAAGACTGATTTTTTTATCTTTAATTATGTCTCTCTCTCTCTCTCTCTCTCTGTGTGTGTGTGTGTGTGTGTGTGTGTGTGTGTGTACTAGCATGTAGTACCTATGGAGGCCAGAAGAGGGCATCATATGCCTTAGGACTGGATTCATAGGTCCTGGTGAGCTGCTTAATATGGTGACCAGGAACTTGGGTCTTCTGGAAGAGCAGCCAGTGGTTTTAACTACAGAGGCAGCTCCTCCCCCATCCCTGCCCTGTGCTCCTTAAAAGGAAACTGACAAAGCATTTCCAGCCTGGCTGTTTTACACCCCACTGTAGTATGAATACCACCCTCTCCTCTGCATCCCCATCAGCGTTTGCTATAATTCTTGACTTTGCTGCTCTGTTGGGTATTCTGTGATGTTACACTGTGGTTTCAGTTTGGATTTCTGCTTTGAGGTCTTAGGCTTCCTTGCTTCTGTGTTTAACAGAAGTGTGTGCTGTTTTCATTTGGTCACTGTGATAAACACCATGACCAAAAGTAATGGCGGTTTTCAGCTTACAATTCTAGGTCACAGTCCCTCACTGAGGGAAGTCAGGACAAGAACTCTAGGGAGGAACCTGGAGCAAAAACCATGGGGTAACTCTGCTCAGTGGCTTCCTCTCTGGCTCACCGTCAGCTACAACCCAGGACCACCTGACTAGGGATGATATAACCCACAGTGGGCGGGTCTTCCTACCTTAAACACCAATCAAAGCAATCCCCCATAGACACACCTACAGGCCAAGCCATTGGGAATTCTTCTACAGAGAGTCCCTCTACCCAGGTGTCTTAACTTGACAGCCAAGATTAGCATCACAAAAGTTAAGACTTAGGCTCTGAGAGTGGGAAAAAAGCAGGATTCAAACAAATGGGAAGACATCCCATGTTCATGGAGTGGAAGATGTGGTGGTGTTCCGATGGCTATGTACTCCAGGATGATCTGTAGACATGACAGAGTTTTTCTTGGCACCCCATATGGCTTCCATGCATAGACCATGCGTGAGGCAGATCCTTGAGTTTCCTGGTCCCACAAGGAACTAAAACGGCTCGGATGACACTGAATAGAACGGAGAAGGCTCAGATGTCTATGAAGCCATACACATCAGGACAATGTGTTCTTGGCATTGGGGCATGTATTAGTCACTGGGATGGAATTTAGAGTTTGGAAATAAACCTCACATTTATAAATAGTTCCTTTCTGACACAGGATGGTTTCTCATGGTACTGAGATAGCCACATGCAAAAGAATAAAGTTGGAACCAAACATCACCATATGCAAAATTAGCTTAGGATAGACCAAAGGCATATATGATGGGGCCAGATTGTCAGACAGGAAGCTTCACGGGCTTGATTCAGAAGTAGTGTTTTAGACTCAAGGCTAAAAGCACATCCAACAAAACTAAAATAGGTAAATGTCCTCCATCAGAATCATTTGCCTTCTGTGCCCTTGTCTAGTTTGATTTTTCTGACCATTTTCCTCATCTCCTTCTCTTCTCCTCTCCCTTCTCCCGCACTTCTCCTTTGAGACAGAATCTGACATATCTCAGGCTCACCTCAAACTTGCTGTGTCACTGAGGATGGTTTTGAATTTTCCATCCTCCCACCTTTGTCTCCCAAATGCTGAGATTGCAAACGATGCTTCATCGTGCCCAAGTTATGTAGTTCTGTGGCTTGAAAATGGGGATCTGTGCCTGCTAGGCATTCTACAGACTGAGCCACATCCCCAGCCCCTAATTTGGAGGCTCCAGCCTCCGGATGTTTGGTTCTGAATCGACTTTATGTGTTTGGCGACTAGTTTTTGGTCACGTATGTGTTTGCAAATGTTTTTCTCTTATCTATGACTGGTCATTTTTATTTTTCTTAACAGGAACTTTCACAGAGCAGATCTTTTTGGCATTTTTATCATGTTGGGTCTTTTGATATACAATCAAGGTATGTCTCTCTTCGGTTTAGATTGTCTTTGATTTCTTTCACTAGGTTTTTTGTTTGGTTTGGCTTTGGGTGCTTAAGTCCTTCACGTTATCTTTACCTCTGCATCTAAGTATCTAATTTTGGGAGGACCTGTGACTGTTACAGCATTGTAAACTTTCCTCCTCTTATATCTGATATTCATGTGAAGAAATCAATTGGTTTACGGCTTCACATCCAGGGTTCTGAGGCCTTTTGAACTCATAGCTCTTGGTCTCTGTCAATTCCTCGGAATATCTGTTATAGGCAGGCAGGTGAATAGGTCTATTCACCCTGGCTCCAGCATCCAGAACCATCCTGAGCAAAAAAGATGGAGGCAGACCTTTGGCCTTATTTCTGGAGTAATTTTTTTTTTGAGCAAATATTTTTAAGGGTAGTTTCAAGTTTTTGACACCTCCAGGCCCCACATGCATCATGTCCCCAAATCCAACATTCCACTAGAGTCATGTCCATGGCACAGTCAGTGACCCACATTGACAAATCATCACTACCAGGCTTCTGGATTTTCCTGAGGGTCTGCGCACTCCTGCATGTGTAGCCTGCTGGTTTGGACACAGGTGTAGAGAGCTAGGGACCCAACTCTATAGCACCATGCAGGGCAGCTGTACTGCCCTGAGGATCCCTGAGCTCCTCCTGTTTGCCCTTTCCAGAATGGCACAGAATTGGGAATCATGAACACACATCATCTTCAGATGAGCCTCCTGCACTCAACGATATGCACTTTCAAATTCCCCTTCCCCCAGTCTTTCCTAGCTTGATAGCCCTGTATGATATCCCATTGTCTATTGACTCATTCTTCTGCTGAAGTATGCTTGTCTGCTTCCAAGTTCTGGCAATTTGGGATTGTGGTGGTCTGAATATGCTTGGCCCAGGGAATGGCACTATTAGGAGGTGTGGCCTTGTTAGAAGAAGTGTGTCACTGTGGGAGTGGGCAAGGAGACCTTCCTCCTAACGCTGTGGGAGCCAGTCTTCTCCTAGCAGCCTTCAGATGAAGAGGTAAAACTGTCAGTTTTTCCCACACCATGCCTGCCTGGACTTTGCTATGCTCCCACCTTCATGATAATGGACTGAACCTCTGAACCTGTAAGCCGCCCCTAATTACATGTTGTCCTTATAAGAGTTGCCTTGGTCATGGCGTCTGTTCACAGCAGTGAACCCTAAGACAGGGACAAAGTTGCTACATCACCCCCAAGGCTGTGTGTGGCCAGGCTGTCAGTGTCTTTGAGTAAACAGTGAGAAGCAAGACCGTGGAGAAAATATATTTGTTTAATCCCATTTATTGAAATCTGTTGCTGTTGTCACCCAGAAGCAGTTGACTCAGGTTTGGCGAACTGGGGCTGGTCTGTGAGGGCTCGGGCATGTTAATTCCTGGGGAACAGCCTTTGGGGTCCATAACTATCCTGTTTCCTAGTTGGATGCCTGGCAGCCTGGGCCCATCCTGTGGTGTCTCCTCCATCATCTCCTGGACTTGGAACCCCTGAGGACCAAATGTTCTCTGGGGTAGAGGGTGTGCCTGAGTGACCCAGGCAGTGCTGGCTGGTGTGCTCCTGTCTCCTTGATGAGCACTAATAATCATGGTCCAATAGAGAAGATGAAGGAATCTTCCAACAGAGGGAGGAGAGGAAATAGAGGGGCAAGGTACCCCGATAGCCAGGACCTGATGCTGTGATCCAGGCGACTGACGCCTATGTGGATTAGGAAGGATGGTCCTAACAGTCTCTTGGTCTGGTCTCTGCCTGTGGGTACCTCTCTTGAGGACCTGGTCTGCCATCCTCCTCCTCAGAAAAGCATCCAGCCTGTCCTAGAACTCAAGAACCATGAGGAAAGCCAGCGTGTCTCTAGTATCCACGGTTACCATTCGGCTACCAGGAGACCAGTCCTGGCTGTCTTTCCAAGTTCAAGACCCACTAGATGCCCCAGAGACTAAACCTGTGAAGTCTCTCCTACCCTCAGCCTGCACCCAGCCTACTGTCCATTCCCCATGTCACTCAGCTGCCTTTCTGGGGCCTGAGGCTTCCAAGGCCAAGACTGTCCGGTGTCCTCCATGTGAGGGACCAAAGGAAAGGACAATGGCTTTTCAGGAAACCAGTGCTTACTAATGAAGGCTACTCTGTCTTCTCATCTGACACACAAGGAACATACTGTGTTCACCTGGGGGAGAGCTGGTGTGGGTGGATGAGGATGTGTTCCTGTGTGAGTCCCCGTGGCCCTGGGGACTGTGGCAGAGAAGACCCATTGTCTTCTCTTGAGCTCAACTGTTCCCAGAAGGACTTCAGGACAGCCACACCCAGGCTCCCAAGCCATATCTGGCTGTCACTCCCCTGTGCACACAACTTAGCCTTCACCCACTCAGGACAGTGTCTGCCTGGCCTTGTTTTCTGCCCTTGACCTTGAACAAACCTTGAGTTCTTCACGATGGACCACCACCCCGTGGCTGAGCCCCCAGCCCCTGGTCCTCTCCCTCCTCGACCCACGGCAACAAGTTACACTGCCTGGGCTCCCAGCGTCTGTGTTGAACATCCAACCCAGCTTCAACAGGGGGAAACAGTTGATTTGATTTCTCCTTTATTAAAACTAAGGACGTCGTTATAAAAACCACTATATAGAAAGACAAACGCAGCAAGACAGCGCCAGTGTAACACACGCCATTATTACATCGGACTAGGAAGGGGGAGAATAGTGATACCAGTTTTTATTTTCTTTTTGGTTTTCCTGGTCATGGGCTCTGAGAGAGACACCCGTGCCTGCTCTTCACGAGCCTGGCACTTCTAGCTTAGAGATACCTTCCCGCTCCGTCCTGTCTGCTTCCTTTGGTACACTGACCCAGGGAGGAGAGAGCAAGTCACTTGCAGGAAGGCCTCTTGCTCTCAAGGGTGGCCGGGCTCTGGCCCTCCAGCTTTGTTGGTATTGCACTTCGCCCATATGCTCACCTGTGGATATTAGAAGGGGCATTTCCCGGTAGCTTGAGCACAGACGGCGGGGGTAATGGGAAGAGACCGGATGTGAGAAACTGAGACGCAGGCCTAAAAGCTCACACTAGTCAGATACTAGCCGTAACCAAATGGGAGGCCATGGTGGCCCTGTGGCTCTAGCTGCTGGCCTCATGCTTACTTTACAGTTGACACTAACTGCAAGGGGACTCTGTATGTTTTAGAGGGCGGTTCTAATGTGTCAAGGGTAAACAGGTTAGGGCTTTGACGTAAAGATAGGAGTGTTAACCACCGAGTGACTGACTTGTGGTTAAATCCATTCACTCATCAAACATTTCTAGCACCGACTACCTGGCTGGAGTCTGGACTGGGAACAGGGTGGAGTGGGACAGGCAACACCACCTCCAAGGTCACTTTTGTGGGAGGAACAGAGAAATGTTCTGTCTTTATTTTGGGGGGTGGGAGTTTTCTGTTAGGCACAGAGTCAGGTCAGCAATGGTAGACCACCGGCCTGTTAGGGGACCGCTGCCTGTTTTCTGATGCAGCACCTGTGTCTGCACAGGAGCGGTTTCAGGGGGGCGCCAATGACACAGCAGGGGTGTCCGGGGCTGCTCAGCAAGCGTCTGCTGAACAGAAGAGGATTTGAGCAGCATGGGGATGGTACGTGTCCCTGCGCTGATGGCCTCAGCTGTCAGTCATTCCAACCACAGCCATAAAGTGCAGGCACATTGTGAGGCTGTGGAAAGGGCAGAAAGCCATGGTGGTACCTGACACATGGTAGGCACGAAGCCTCATTTTCTAGAGGGTACAGAACACCTTTGCCCCAGGACATCACCTCTTCACCGTCCTCTGACCAGGCAGACATAGACATACACGCGCGCACACACACAGTGAGCTGTGTGACAGCCTCGGGCCACTGCCCCAGCAGACGGTAAACGGTGTGCTGGCTCCATGCCCTTCACACACACAGGAAATGCTCAGGAGGCCACTCGGGTTGTCACCTGTGCCCAAATGCCTGGGGACTCTCAAGTTACCTCTCAAGCAATTCCCGTTAGTGGGGACAAGTAGCCAGATTGGAAAGTTAAAACAAGCCACTAAGAAAATGTCTGGAAGCCCAAGGATCTTCTTACAGCCTCTTGTGGAGCATGTATATGTGAGTTCATGTGTGTGTGCATGTAAGTGTGTGTGTGTGTGTGTGCATGTAAGTGTGTGTGTGTGTGTGTGTGTATACATGTGTGAACATGTGCATGTGGTATCCGTGGGTGTGTATGCATACATGGGTGATTATTTCTGTTGTCATGTATACATGTGTATGTTCAAAGGTGTTCATTACTGAACACATGTAAGTGACACTCATAGGTGTGTGTATAGACGTGCACACACGAATATGTGCATATGTGTATATACTGTGTGTGTGTGCATCTGCATGTGTGGACACATGAACAAGTATGTTCACATGTGTGGGTGTATGTGTATGTGTGTGCACACATGTGTGTGTTCCTGGATGTGCATGTTTGTGTGTGTATGTGTGTGTGCTCCTGTTTGGATTAAGGCCTGTTGCATACTGGTTACAGTCACCATCAGATGCTTGGCCACTCCCACACGGGATGAGTAAGCCATTTCCTTGGTGGGTGCAGCCAACCAGAGAGGGAGGAGTTCTGAATGGAGGTTCCAGAGCACACAGATGACAGGGTGTAGCACTGATCACTAGGGTACCCACTGGGACAAAGCCAGACAGACACAAAGACATTCTGTGACCCTCTGTGGGCACCCCGTGTCTGCAGCTTCTCTGCTTCCCGTGGCTACTTGTGGCTGCAGGCATGTACTGTCGCCTGAGGCTCATGGAAAGAGCACAGTTGCAGCTGGAGGAGACGGCAGTGGGAGGCTCGGCAGAGACAGCGCAACAACTGTTCAGGACTTTGTCTCTACTCTGTGTCCTTTCAGGACATGCTACTAATTGGCACATCTGTCACCCACAGAAACCACGGGCAGGGGACAGATTTTCATCATGGCCACCTGGGGTCCTGCAGCCCACCCGAGTGCTCACACCCACATGGACACAGCTCTTGCTTCTAGTAGCTCTGGAGTCAGCACTGGGTAAGACCCTGACCTCTAACCCCTGTTTGCCAAGGGAAGAGAGGAGGCTCAGAGGGGTTGGGTGGTGGGTGAGCCAGGGTCAACCAGCTGGGAGGGAGCAGGGTGCTCAGGGCCTGCTAAGTCAAAGGCTATGTTGTCCTCTGGGGACGGGGGTTCTCCTGTGTCCCGGACAGTGTTTAGATTCTTAGCCTCAGACACGTACATGAGAGGTGCATCCCAGCAGATCCCAATCAGAAGCCTCATGGGGCCCTTCAGCTATTCCCTAAGAGGCTTCTGATGGGGACCTCCACCCCCACACAGTACCCTGCTGTCTGCATGGCCATGACCCTTCCTGTGTCTGAGGGAGGAGGCTTTGCAGAGGAAGTAGCTCCGAGCCCTGTGCAAGCAGCTGTTCGAGTGTCACCCAGCGCCACCCAAAACCAGAAGTTGCCTCGACATCTGGTATGACTCCTTCCTCTCAGCACTGGGGAAACTGAGGCAGGAGGGCCTGTGATCACTTTGCTCATGTGCTAACACAGTCTTCATCTTACGAGCCCCAGGATCCTTTCCCCTGCAGACGTTCTGCCTGGGACAGCGCTGGCCAAGGGAGGGATGCAGCTTCAGGAAGAATGGATCACAGGGCTGAGGGCAGGAACACTTTGGCCTCCTTCGTGGGGGGAGATGGCCATGACTACATTGGCAATGTGACCTCTGGAGATTTACAGGGTCACTTCTGGGGGGGATGTCCTTCCTTTTGTGTGCCCCAGGGCAGAGACGCCGAGCTCTTTGGGCTCCCAGGCTTACTCGGAAAGCCCCATTGTAAGCGGACAGCTTCCCAGAATCCTCTGCTCTGGGTTCCCATTGGACCCATCGCTCTGGCCACGTGGTTTCCTCCCTTCCAGATGTGGCACCCCAGGGCAAAGCCCAGCCTCCACTCACCTCTGGACCTCTCTGCCTGGCCCGGTGCACAGCAGGCATGTGGCTAGTGTGAGCTCCTGGGTGAGGCGGGGGAGGAGCTGGGCTGGAGGTGCTGTGAAAATGTCGGGCACGTGCTCTAGTGACCACTCTGGGGCACCCAGGTTATGGAGCCTGATACACCCTGGGAACCCAAGGACATAGGCTCAGGTTCCTGTCATCCTGGGGCCAAGCTATGGAGCTGATCACTTCCTGCCATATAAGTGTGGCACCCCTTCCCCCAAGCTGCACTGTTTTCAATGACATCAGCACCCTCACCTCCCAGGGGCTGCGATGTACACACCACACATCCCACCTAGGCTGCCCAAAGCCGGTTAAGATGCTTTCTCGTTACTGCTGCTATGGGAATAGATTCCGCCAGAACCGACCGTCACTGGTATGCTCCAGTCCCCACTGCCTGTGACACAGGAAGGCTGGGCCCTTTGCCGCCCGGACTCCACCAGCTCACAGTTGCTGGCCCCAGCAAGAGGCCTGAGCCACAGACAAGGACATGGGCAAGATTCCTGAGCCACACGGCAACTTGCACTCATCGGAGAGCCTGCAGTGGCCATGGGGCTCAATTAAAAGCTAACTGACTGAACATATAGAAACACCCTGATCACACACATGTGCACGCACACACTCAAGTTCGATATCCGGACACGGATAGGCCTAAGGGGGCCGCTATTGGAGGGAGTGGAGGCGGGGAAACGTCAGTGTTTGGACCATGGTACAGCTCACGGCCCCAAATCCCTCTGGCTGGAATCAGTCAGGGCAATTTACTCTTGGTCACCTCAGTCCACACCGAGTCTCTTCTCAGAAGCCACCAGCCCCAAAGAGAACTATTGCTTGCAGACAGGCGGCTCAGAGCCCCTTTCCTACACCCTGTCCCCGGACCCTGAGTTTGCTCCTAATCTCAGAAGTTCACGGATGGGGGTTCTGGGCACAGGTGGTATTTCCTCTTTTGTTACCACACCACTGCCCCGGCTCTCCCTGGTGTCTCGGTTGAAGCTGCTCTTGGAGGCTGCACCAGGTGCTCTGGTTCTAGCCTCCTCCATCCTGAGGCACAGCAAAAGGGTTTTCTGGAGAGAGTAGAAGAAAGAAGTACCAAGCGTTAGTTAGAGTGAGGAAAAAGCCAAGAACGTATGACATTTGTACGTCGGACACAAGAAAGTGTGTGCCGCTGCCTTTGCATAGGATACTAGAACTTCTGGCCCATGCAATAAGATAAGAAAAACATACGGAGGGCCAGGACTTACATAGGAAAACCCAAATCACAGTTAACTGTATACAGTGTATCTGGAAGATCCAACAGAGCTAGCAGGCTGCGTATTAAAGCAGAGATTGCGGTTTAAATATAATCCTCACTCTTTAAGCCACCAGATCAACTTATAAGGCCAATGACGTTCATCTGCCACAGCCTGCCTATATATCTTGTCTTGAAACTGTTCCAGTGGGCACCTGGCGTTGCACATAATTTTCTTCTAAAACTTACTCCTCAGCCTTCCAAAGTACTCTGACTTGGGTGAAAATATATCCCTGTGGAATGAGCTAAGGATTGTTCAAAACAAATACGGATGCCATTCATAGTAATTAAAAATAATCCCGTTATGCCTCTTGGACTCACACCTTTGGATGGGTCTCCGTGGGGCAGATAAAGTCATGGAAAGGAACCCAAGACTTTCCTGGACCGGAGATGAGCCAGAAGATGAGTGTGTAAGAGCGAGGAGGTAAGACAGGCCTGAAGACTGAGGGCCGAGGGCTGGGACTGCTGAGCCAGGCTGCAAGCAGGACAACAAGGAGCATGGACAAACTGGTCTATGCCTGTGCCACACGTCACCATGCGAAGGACAACTACTCAAGGCCAGTGAGCTGGCTCAATGGTACGAGTGCTTGCTCCCAAGCCTGGTAACACACAGTGAAAGGGAAAATCAACTCTCAAAAGTGACCCTCACACATGACTTCAGTGTACACACACACACACACATGCACACACACACACATGCACACACACACACACACACACACACACACACACACACACACCCCCACACACACACACACACACACACACACACACACACACACACACCCACACCCACACACACACCCCACACACACCCCACACACACACACAACACACACACACTCCACCCACACACACACACACACACATACACACCACACACACACACACACACACACACACACACCCCCCACACACACACACACCACACCCACCACACCACACACACCCCCACCCCACACACACACACGCACACACTCACACACACACACACATGAGTGTGCTCAACAATGAAATGAATGTAATTTAAAAAAAAAAACAAACAACAACAACAACCAAAAAAACAGCCATGCAGCTGCAGATCCCTGTCCTCCCAGAGACCTTTGCAGATGAGGGTAACCACATGATGGGGGTGACTAGCACAGGGAAGTCGAAGTCTACCCGGTTACAAGAGGGCCAAGGTGATTAGCTGTTCCCTTATCCTGTACTTCCAGGGTCTAGAATGGCAAGCAGGATGTGGTAGGACCCAATAAATATTAGTTAAATGCATGAATGGACCAAGCAATTTAGAGCCTCGGCAGGGGAATCATCTTTCAAGCATGAGGTCAGCAGAAAGATTTGCTTGATATAGTTTTTGAATTACTGTCCCCGTGAACCCTTCTTAAATAAATCACCAGCAGACAGGCTTGGGCATGTGAGGGGGCACAGAGGAGGCCCTCGTTCTAGGAGAATGTTTGAAAAAGCCCAAGGGTTCTAACAAGAACACAAGAGAACGGGAATGAAAACAGGGAAGTGGTATAAATAACAGATCGTAGGAGGCACGAGGTGAGGAGGAGGAGGTTTAGATAAATGAGGTCTGACTCATTTAGAGTTGGGGGTCTGAAGAATTCTTCATATCAGAAGTCTGAGGACAAAGAAAAACAGTGATGGAGAGACACCAGGAGAGGAAGGCGACGTCAGTGAGTGCTGACATTGTTCATCGTGGGGAGAAAAGAAAACACCGTGTCATGAAATAAATGATTAAGCCCATCACGTCCCATTATAATTATGGAGGTAACCATGGCATCCAAACACAGCTTTCCGAGTGATCAGAAGACATTTACACGGAAAATAAAACAAAGAAAACCCAGGCCATATGGGGGAAATTGACAGCCCCCACCAAAGCTATAAACGCAAAAAATGTATCATAAACCAGGAGGACAGAAATGGGACTGAGTGTGTTTCCTGCGGCAGTAGACATTAATGAGCCGTACTCGCTAGCTAAAAAAGACAAAGACGCTTCGTGGGGACTGCAGAGACATCTCACTTCAGACCAAGTGACTCAGAAAGGCCCACACTTCGAGCCACTGGAACCCACGCTTCAGAATGGTCAGATGGCAAGTTCTGCTCCGCTTACTCTAGCCCATTTCAGAAGAAAGCATGCATGGTAATACACGGTTGCAAACAGGAAGAAACTGAGGGTCCTGGTCCGAACAGTAGACCAGGCCAAGTTGGGTTAACTGGGCAGAGCCCTGTTGAATGCTTTCCTGATGCATTGTCCCAGGGTCCATCCTCAGCACTGAATGAACTGGGCGTGGTGGGAATTTTAGGCTACATAAAACAAAATAGGGGTGTGGGGGGAGCGGGAAGCAGAGAGAATAAGAGAAGCAAGGGTAGTTGTGAAGATGGAGGGCCAGTTACCATCAAAGTCCAGCACCAGTGAATCCCTGTGCACTATGCAGCACAGCCTTGGTATTTGCTCCACAGGAGCCGCTGAGAAAGAGGCAGATAGGCCATCACTGGTACCCCCAGTTCTCCTCTCTCCATGATACATGGAGTAGCCAAAATGTACCTAAGGGAGTCCTTCCTCTCTGTCTCTCTGTCTCTCTGTCTCTGTGTCTCTCACATACACAAAACCCTCACACAAATGTGTATTAAATGGAATCTACCCTTTATTCAAGTGTTGTTGAAAAAAGTGTCTGAATTTCAAAAAGCAGAATTAAAACATTATCTGGTCATAATACAACAGAATTAAAAAAAAAAAACGAGTCGTGTATAAGAGATGTTAAGTGGCACACACTTATAATCTCAGCTTGAGGCCAGCCTTGGCTACATAGCAAGACTCAAACAAACAAACAGACAGACAGACAGACAGACAGACAGCTGGGTCAGTACTTGCCATACAAGCCTAAGAACCTGAGTTCAGAGCTCCAGCACCCATCTGAGAAACTAGGTGGCATGGCACGCTTTTATAATCCCAGAACCGAGGAGACAGGCCATCCTGTCTAGCCAAAGGGGTGAGCTACAGGTTCAGTGAGACATACTATCTCAAAGAGTAAGGCAAAAAGCGATTAGGGAAGATGCATGGTGTTATCCCATAGCCTCTACATGCATGTGCACAAACATGTACATATATACACGCGAACACACATGCCAGAGAAAAACAATGAAACAAAATACAGTCTACTGCTGAAAACTTTATAAACTCTTTAAAAATAACTCCTGAGTCAAAAAGTGTGAGGGGGCTGGAGAGGTGGCTCAGTGATTAAGAGCACTGGCTGCTCTTCTAGAGATCCTGAGTTCAATTCCCAGCACCCACATGGTGGCTCGCAACCATCTGTAATGGGATCCAATGCCCTTTTCTAGTGTGTCTGAGGAGAGCAAGAGTGAACTCACATACACTAAATAAATAAATAATCATTTAAAAAAATAAAGTGAGAGAGTGAAGAATAAAAATTGCAAAACATTAGGCAAAAAAACAAAAACAAAAACAAAAACAAAAACAAAAAAACCGGGAGTTTCAAAAATGGTCAAAAGTGAAAATAGCATCTCTAAATCTGAGTGGTGCAGCCAAAGCTGCACTGAGAGGTGGTTTCATAGCCTTAGATAAGTCCTTCAGGAACAAGAAAACAAACACAAGGGGATCGATCACCAGACTCAAACAGACAGGACAGAAAGCAAACAAAACAAATAACACAGAGGAAGTCACAGGGAGCAAGAAAGAGATGAAAACAGAAACATTAGCCCAAAGATGAAGCTCATAAGCAAACCTAGCTGTTGGTTCTTTGGAGAGCAATGGACCATGTGACCAGCTGGAGACTCCAACACAGCAGAAGTGAGGAGAGACAAAGGGGACGATGGTAGCTGGGAAAGGAGGGCTGTGTGTTACCTGTCCAACTCCAATCTCCAACTAGAGCAACTCTCCAGAGACCCGCACACTGCTAAATCTGCTGCCCAGGTCCCTGATGGTCAACCCTCCCAGACATCTTCATCTCAGACTGTATCTCCAGTCACCTTCAGCCTCAGTGTTTTCCTAGGACTTCAAACACCACCTACATGACACTGTTCTGGTTTCTTTTTTGATGCTGTAGTAAACACCATGACCAAGACCAACTTGGAGAAGAAAAAGTTTATTCTAGCTTACAGGTTACAGTTCCTCATGGAGTGAAGCCAAGGCAGGAGCTTGAGGCAGAAACCAATGAAAGGATGCTGTTTAGTGGCTGCTCTGGGCTCATCTTCAGCTACCTTTCTTACTTAGCCCATGGACCCCTGCCTAGGAAGGATATCACTTACAGTGGGCTGGACCCTCCTAGACCAAGATTAGAGTTAAAAATTGCTAACCACCAAGCTTGCCTAATGACTGAAAGATGCGACTAAGCCATGTACCCCATAGGCTTTGAAATAGCCAGGATGTAGGATGTACAGATAAAGCCATGAGCCAACTTTGTGGGTGACTGATGGTGACGTGCGGCAGTGTACCCTGATTACTCAGCCAGTGAGGAGGGGGAAGGGCGTGGTTTCGGGGCTGTAGAAACAGTCCTTTGTTGTCCGGATTTATGAAGTCAAAATAAACTAACCCTCTTTGCTACTCAGTCACTCGTGCTTGTTTTGAGTGGGGTCCCCTGTTCCCCACGGTGACTGCATTCCTGAAAAGCAGTAACTTAGAACATGGCAGATTTATCGGGGTCCATGGCTTGGGGGTACGGTCCATCATGGCGGAGAAGGGCTTTGCAGATGGAACAGCTCTGGGCTGCGGTCCACAGAAGCAGGAAGCTTCTGGCTCAGATCTGGGAGGATTCAGAGGCAGACAGCCGACAGGAAGTGGAGGCCAACCCCAGTTACCCACTTCCACTGAGGCTCTGTCTGTCAAAGGAGACTCTGATGAGGTTAGCGCCTGAATGGGAGATGAGTGAAGGGGGAGGGGACTTGTCACTGAGGCCACCCGTGTCTCTTCCACAGAGACCTGGGGAGTGGACATCACCTCTACGGAACTTCTATGGTCTGGGACATTGGTCTCTTGCAGTCAGACCCAGTTGGGGCTGACACTCATCCCTTTGGTGCGTGTGATGGTTAACACTCATTGTAAACTTCAAAGGCTCTCAAATGACCTAGAAGACAAAGCAATGGGCCTGTCTGTGTGGAATCTTCTGAATGAGCTTTGTTGAGGTGGAAAGATCTGCCCTGAATGTGAATGGCGCAGTTCTATGGGTGGGGTCCTAGGTGATTTAAAAAGCACAGGGGAGAGGAACAAGAGCTATCCTCTCCCTCTTTTTCCTTACTAGATGTGGGATAACCAACCACCTCACACTCCCACCGCCGTGCCTTTCTCGCTATGATGGAATAAACCCTTCTGCTCTCAAGTGGTTTGTCAGCTGTCTTGTTATAGCATTGAGCAAACAGTGCTCCTGATGGTCACGCCCTCATCTGGGACCCTAACTTGCCCTGTAGTGATCCCTGACTTGCCAAGGCCTGTCTCAGGGCCTCTTGGTTTTCATGTCATGTGATCTGTCATCATCAGTTAATGTCGTCACAGGATACACATGCCATCTCCCAGCATGCTCTGCTTATTCTCCCCCAACAGTACCTGTTGGCTGCCAAGGTTAAACTATAACTCCTCCTTCCCTTGCTCAGCTCAGACTGCTGTCTGTGGCAGTTGCTGCCCTGCTACCAGCCCAGGCATTTACACCTTGGCTCTCCCTAAGCTTGGTTTGGTCACACTGAGACCCCCAGGGCCATGATGTTAGACAGCACATATAGACCACAGATTAAAGTGAGAACCGACCAATCAAGCCAGACCCAAGAGACAGTGTTCTACTTG
Source organism: Rattus rattus (assembly GCF_011064425.1). Lineage (NCBI taxonomy): Eukaryota > Metazoa > Chordata > Mammalia > Rodentia > Muridae > Rattus > Rattus rattus. The sequence continues at coordinate 253,780,054 of NC_046154.1, forward strand.
TCCCAGCTTTATTGGAAAGCCTCCATGATATAACCTCCTCTCTGGGGAAGGAGAAATATGCAAAGAGTTTGTCAAAGGCAAAGGCATCTACAGTAGGTGATGGGTGGATCAGAACCCAGGCTGCCGGGAGAGGCCTATTTCTTCACGATTCCTCACTCACTGCAGACCAAGTTCAGAGAGGGCACAAAGGAACACACAGCAGGAATGCTCAATTTCCGTGGCAGGTGGAAGGGTTTATACCCATGGGGCAGATGCCTGTGTGCCCTGATCAAGTGATGTCATTCAGCCCCTCCAGTCACCCACAGGGCGAGAAGAGACCTCACAAGATCATCTGTGCAGCAACCGGAATCACAGCTGAAGTCCGTGCCAGCTCAGAGGCACTGACACCAGAGTGGCCTGGATGCTGAGGTTGCCCCAGGTCCAGGTCTGGCTGTGAACTTCTTGGTTTCCGTCCCAGGGGGTTAACAGTGACCTACATGGCATTGATACAGGCTGGGTGTCTCAGCACGGAGGTCTCAGCCTCCTTTTGGGTCCCCGCCCCCCGCCCATGGTTTCCAGGCATCTTGCTTTTATCGCGTCCCGTATCAAACGCGTACATACCCTCTAAAGTTAGACTGCTGCTTCCTCCCTCCGTTCTAGCCTCTCTAATCCCTGCAGCTCCACCCTCGCTCTAATCCCTGCAGCTCCACCCTCGCTCCCTTTCTGCAGGCGCCAGGCCCACCAAGTTCACTCTCAAAACATTTCAAACACACCAGGGCCATCTTACTTCTTCAGTGTCTGGGTACCTCTGCCTCAGGGGCTCTGGGCTCTCCACTTGGACTACTGGCCTGGCCATTGATGCAGGACTCGATTTTCAACAGCCTCAGGCCCAGTATAGACCTCTCTCTCTCTCTCTCTCTCTCTCTCTCTCTCTCTCTCTTGCTCTCTCTCACTCTTTCGTTCTCTTCCTCTCTTTCTCGCTCTCTCAATCTTATTTTATTTTTGTCTGGTTCACAGTCTGTATGTATTTCTTTCTTTTAAATTCATGCTTCTCACATATATTACATTGCAGCCTCAGTTTCCCCTCCTGCCTCTCCTCCCAGCCTCTCCCTGCCCCCACCTCCGCTCTCCCCCAAATCTACCCCTCCTCTGTTTCCCTTAGGAAAAGGGCAGACTTCCCAGGGATATCAAATGAACAGAGCATGCCAAGTTACATTAAGACTAGGCACAACCACTCAGATTAACGCTGGATGAGGTGATTCAATAGGAGGAAAGGGGTCCCAAGAACAGGGAATAGAGTCAGAGACAGCCCTCTGCTCACACCGTTAGGAGTCTCACAAGAACACCAAGTTACACAACTGTAGCATATATGCAGAAGACCCAGGTCACACCCATACAGGCTCCCTGATTGTCGGTTCAGTCTCCGCGAGCCCCTACGAGCCCTGCTGAGTTGATTCTGTGGGCCCCATTCTCCTGGTGTCATCGACCCCTCTGGCTCCTATAATCCTTCCTCCTCCTCTTCTGCAGGATTCCCTGAGCTCTGACTAAGGTTTGGCTGTGGGTCTTTGTATCTGCCCTCCCCCCGGCCCTGCCCCTCAGTTTCTGGATAAAGCCTCTGATGCTGTGCTCGGTCCTGGTCTACGGGTATAGCAGAGTATCCGTGTACCCCTGGCTTTTAACGTGGGTGCTGAGGACGGAACGCTGGCCCTCATGTTTGAATGGCAAGTGCTTTACTGAGTGAGGTCAGATAACCCCATTCCTCACCGCCCGACTGCATTAACAATACCTTGTACACAGTGAAATGTTTTAAAAATCAATACATTTTGGAAGAACCTGTTCTATATTGGCTTCCTCAGTGGGTTCAGTCCTGATGTCTGAGCTGAGACCTTAGAGGCCTCGCATTGCTAGACTCTATTCTTCTTCCAGGTTTGTGGCCTCCGCTCTGAAAGTCCCCGCACAAGTCCCAGGATACTTTCCACATGCTAGACACATCCTCTCTGCTTTCACTCGGGAAACTCCTACACATCCATCAGGAACCCTCACTGGGTGTCCCTTACCCAAGCTTCCCTGCTTCCCACAGGCCTCAGCAGCACCTTACCCCATATCCCACATCACTGTAGAGGGGGTCTGGCCTTTACTATCAAGCAGTTCTGGGTTCAGAAATGCTATGTGACTCTGGGCAAGTAAATTACTTAATATCTTAGGGCCTCAGGCACCCACTAGTTGCCACTCCAGGCCTGCAGGACTTTTTCACAGCAGGGAGTTGACCACAGTGCCTTGGTTGGGCATTAGCCACAGCAGAGACCGTGTGTGTCAGGATGCCTGGCCTTGCCCTAACTTTCTGGAAGGAACTGTAGGCTGTCACAGTGATCACAACTGGTCACATGGAGCCCAGGGTGAACACACTTCCTGATTGGTTGCTGGCTCCTGTCTCGCAGAAGTGCCTGTTCACTATACATCCTGGAAGAACTAGGCCCTGTGCCAGCCACACTCCTTCCCTCGGGGCTGATGCCACTGTCTCCCACGTGACTTTTGGAAGCCTGTCTTAACGTTGTCTTTTGTAGCTTATTTGAGTTGGTCCCGGGACCATGGGACTAAGTCACAGGTCACTGCCTCCCTCCAGGACTCTGAGACAGAATATAAGGGCCCCAAACAGGATCAGGAGATTCTCTGCTATGCGTGACTGCATTAAAAACAGGGTTCTAGGAGACCTAGCCTGCTCCTCAGCTCAGTGGGGCCTGAATTGGAAGTTGGTTGATGCTGGGGGATGGGTGGTTAGGGGGACAGCCAGGTTGAAGACATCCAAAAAGCCATAGCAAACCTGGTAAGAGAGACAATAGCTGCTACAGACCTCAACTCTAGATGAAGGTCCTCAGACCCCATCCCGGGACCCTGGGATTCTAGAAAATTCTGAGAAAGGCAAGTTAGGGGTAGGAAGTGCTGGCACTACTGGACTAGGCCTTCTCAGAGTGCTCCCCACCCAGTGCTAGGGTATGGAGCCCAGCTGTGGTTCTAACCACTGATCGACACTGCCTCCAACCTGCACTTGAGGCAGGCAAGGGGAGGGGGCAGGAGAGGAGAAGCTGTGCAGCTGGCAGGCACACTAGGCCGGCATCTGCAGCCTGGTTGAAACGAGATAGAGCACCTGGCAATTTGAATAGTAATGAACACTTCCAGAATGCCAGGCGAGTCTGGAACAATGAAACCAAAGGAGAGATGAAAGCCTTCTGCCTAACTGCAGGTGAAGTGTGGACACGGCTCCTGGGATGACAATAGCTCATAGCCACTTAGCACCGGCTGGATGCCGGGCCAGGGCAGGATCCTGACACATTTCCTGGGGTGTTCTCCCAGCAACCCTATGGTCAGGACAGCTTTCAGCATGTTTTACAAGGGAGCACAAGGAAGGGATGCTGGGAGAGCTGTGGGGTGGTGGTGGTGGTGGTGGTGGATGCAGTCCCAGGGCAGAGTGGCAGCCTGGGCAGCAGATGTGGTCTCCACAAGTGGCAGCTCTCCAGTAGGAGGCGCTATTCGTGCAATGATGCAAAACGCATTTGGATGGCACAGGCTCTCACTGCGGCTGGATAAGGATGTTAGCAGGCCAACACTCGCCCTTAAGCTGCAGGAGAGCGAGCGCACACCCACCCTGACAGTCACACCCTGAGTAGATAGATGTGGGCAAGGCCTCTACGCGGGCCCCCTGCCCCCATCCCTGGGAACTGTGGTTCCGCCTTGCAAGTCAGGTAGCTAACTGCTGGGATTCTGTTCAGGATCCTAACAAGAGGCGTGGTCAGTTGAGCACGCCAGGACCGCATTAGAGATGAAAGGTCTCAGAAGCAGTTAGGGGCACTGGCTGCTCTTGCAGACGACCCCAGATGTGATTCCCAGTACCTACATGGATGTTCACAATTGCCTGCAACTCCAATCCCAGGGCATCCAACTCCCTCTTCTGAAACAGGAAAGAACCATGCAAGTGGTACAGCTTAGGCTAAGCATTCATACACTTAAAATTTAAAAAAAAAAAAAATTTTTTTTTTAGGAAAGGAAATAGAAAACAGAGGTTGGACAGCAACTGCCGCGGGTAAGGCTATGGGCCAGTGAGCCAGTGCCTCAAGACGTCTCCTCACAGCCTCCCGAAGGAGTAGAAGTGTCGACTTGATATTAGGGTCAGACATGCTATGACTCTGGGGTCTCTCAGTTCTGGAGTCCTGGGGTTTCAGGGTCCCATGGCTCTGGTGTCCCTCTGCTCTGCTCCATACTGTAGGACTCTGTAGCTTGTCTCTGCACCCAGCCTTCCTGCACCTCAGCTTAGTGTCCCTTCTTTGTTTTCAGTGAGGCTTGGATGGTCAGCGAGGACTGTCTTGGCCACGAGCAGTGTGGACCAGGTCCTGGCTATCTCCCAGGGCAAGCCATCGCCTCTCTGACTCCCAGCTATTGTTACCTGCTCCTTAAGCCTCCTCCCTCAGATCTGCTCAGCAGGGCTCGGCATGGATACTATGTAAGTAGGGAGGGTCTCTGAAGGACAGGGGTGACCTTCAGAAGCCATCGGCCAGTGCCACCATCACTCAAAGGGTTCCATGTTAGCTACCACAGTCTCCAGCTCCCAGAGCAAGGAGGCTTCCAGGTCCAAGTTCAAGCAGCAAGAGGTAGGGTAACCCATTGGTTCCAACCCAGGCTCTAGAGGGGAACAGACGTGTGTGTGTGTGTGTGTGTGTGTGTGTGTGTGTGTGTGTGTGTGTGTGTGTCTGTGTGTGTGTGTGTCTGTGTGTCTGTGTGTGACAGCTGTCCAGTAGCAAGTGTTTTAAAAAGTAAGGGTCACTTGGGGTCACCCACTAGGATAGACACTGGCTGTGGCCTCAGTGCAGAAGAGACACTCAGTGAGGGTGGTGTGCAGGGGAGTGACTCTGGCTTGCACACATCTGTGCTGGAGACATGGAGGCCTCTTGGGACCAACTTCTCCTTAGCTGTTCGACCTTGGCTATGCTTGTGACCTTTCAGAGCCACAGTGGCATTAAATGGCAGGAAGAACTCCCGCTGAGAGGCTGGGAAGGTGGTATCCCTTCTCCTCACCCGGGGTCTGGATCCCTTTCTCTCCCCCACTGGGTCTCCCAGAGAAATGATGCTGTCAGTAGAGAGGATCCAGTTACTGTGCCGGAGGACGCTGTGCTTCGTGAAGAATTTAACGTGTGAGATGAAGGTGTGGACCAGTGGATAGAGGGCTAGCCTATCATGCATGAAGGTCCATGTTCCATGCCCAGAACATCATAAAGTGGGTATGGGAAGGTAGGAGGATCAGAAGTCCAGGGCCAGTCTGGGCTACATGGAACTCTGTTTCAAAGCAAAGAGTTTTAACACGATCCCTGTCCTTTCCATCAAAGGGAAGCTGTCTGGAAGCTGAAGGACTGTCCTTGTCCTACTGGCCAGGGAGCCTCTATGGGGTTACAGTCCGGAGGGTGGGCCAGGCGTTTCTTTGGCACAGAGCAGTGGGCAGTGCAGCTTGGGAGTGGGGCTACAGGTGGGCTGTGCGCTCTGGAGCTCCCTTAGTCTAGATCTTCCTGCTACCCTCCACGCGGTTGCCTTTCTCTCTCAGCTGTGGGAAGCTCATGCCTTTCAGCACACACGTCCTGACTGTTAATTTTTAATGTCACCCTGGTCAATAATTGATGGTGCGGCTTTAACAGGAAACCCGTGTTCTACATCAGCTGTCTCTCAGTGCCGCCCTTCCCTCGAAGGCCTCTGTCTGGAACTGCCCACCTTCCGCCCCACGGGAATCAAGACTCCTTCATCTCCTGCATCAAAGGCTTCAAACCACTTACCCACTCTTGTGCTATTTGCATCTCCAGCAGCCCGGGAAGGTCAGGAGGCTCTGTGGAAAGGTGGAACCGAGACATGGAGGGTCACGGCTGCTCACAGAAAACAGCGAGAAGGGGTGGAGAGTAGACTAGGGTGCCCGCTCCTGCCCAGGACTCTACCCTGGCCCTGTGAACTCTGATGATTCAGGTATGTCCTGTTCTCCTCCTGGGCAGGGTGCAGACCAAGTGGCTAGGGTTCTTACTGCAGTGGACGCAGGGAGAGAGGGTCTGCAGAAGTATCACACCATCAAAGAAACTTCCTCAGGGAGGCTCTGAGGGGTGAATAGGAGTTTGCTATGGCTGGGGAATGGTACTAAAACTGGGATCAGCTCTATTGTGCATCCTCAGCCCTGACCTCCAGCCCAGTCTCCTGTCTATGTTTTGTGAATTATGTGGAATATATCTATGTTCCCTAAGGTGTGATCCTTGTCCCTGATTATCCACAGCTGTCTGTCTCTCTGGTCCCACTTGTGTTCTTTTAAACCTGGGTGCAGACTGGGATCAGTTTCTGCAGTCTACCCTGTTAGTCATCCCAGCACAGCCTCTCTGTCACAGTTAGCTTTAGCAGTCAACTTCACACAAACCTAGAGTTGCCTGGGAAGAGGGTCCCTCAGTTGAAGAAATGCCCAGATCAGAGCAGCCTGTGGGCATGTCCGTCGGGCATTTTCTTGATTGCTGATTGGTTGTAATTGTTGTGGGTGGGCCCAGCCCACTGTGGGCAGTGGCATCTCTAGGCAGAGACACCTGGGCTGGGTATGAAAGCTAGCTAAACGAGCTAGGAGCGAGCCACCGAGGAACATTCTCCTGTAGTCTCCGCTTCAGCCTTCACCTCGAGTGGCTGCTTTGGCTTCCCTAGATGGACCCTGTGAGCCACATAAAGTCTTTCCTCACCAAGTTGCTTCTGGTTAGTGTTTTATCCCAGCAACAGAAAACAAACTAGGACACCCTCTCACAAGGGCAGGATACAGAGAGAAGCTCCATCCAGTGTCAAACCCAACACGGCATGTGAATGCATTCACTTCCTGCATGGTACACAAGGACAAACTGTGTCACATAGATCCCATAGCACACCCACATTCTGGTTCACATTCAACCATGAATCAGAGAACACACACACACACACACACACACACACACACACACACACCTATACACAAGAGAGAGACACACACACAGAGACACAGAACATACATACAGATACACAGATACACACAGACACAGACACAGACATACATATACACACATATACACACACACACAGAGACACACACAGACATATACACACAGACAGAGTCACAGGACACACCTACAGACACACACAGACATATACACACAGACAGAGTCACAGAACACACCTACAGACACACACAGACATACAGACACACAGACATACAGACACACATATAAAGACAGACACAGAGTATACATACAGACATACACAGACACACATAGAACACATACATACAGACACACATACAGACATACACACAAACACACACAAAGAAAGACAAACAACAGACACACAGAAAGACAGACACATATAGACACAGACACAGAACACATACAGACACACATACACACGGAACGACAGATACACACACACACACACATACACACATACACACAGGCATACCTATACACACAGAGAGAGACACACACAGACATATACACACACACAGAGACACAGAACATACATACAGATACACACAGACACAGACACAGACACAGACATACATATACACACACAGAGAGAGACACACACAGACATATACACACAGACAGAGTCACAGGACACACCTACAGACACACACAGACATACAGACACACAAAGACAGACGCAGAGTACACATACAGACACACAGAGACACACATAGAACACATACATACCAACACACACATATAGACATATACACAAACACACCCAAAGAAAGACAAACACACATACACACAGACAGACACATATAGACACAGACACACAGAACACACATATACATACAGACACATGTACACATGGAACGACAGATATACACACACACACCACACACACACACACACACACACACACACACACACACCACCCACCTCCTTGTTCACTGATGCCCAATCAGCCAGAAACAAGCCGTCTTTCATGGGTGATAACCTACCCAGCATCCCTGCCGGGCCTCCGTGCCTGCTGGAGACCTGCCCGTCCTCTGGGCATCTCATTTCTCCTTTTCACATGTGACCTGTCCTGGCTCCTTAGGATCCATCCCACCCTTCCTCTCCTCTCCTGAAACCCAGAGTGCCCAGTCTTCAGTAGAGACCCACATGCCATGCCCAAGTCTCTCTGGAGTCAGTTGTGCTCTCTTGCCTGCCCTGAACCCACCTCTTTTTCAGGTCTCATCCACACCAAAACAACCTTGCTTGCAGCCCCCACCCGGCCTGGGCACAGCCACTGCTGCCCTTGGCACCACCTGCCCACTGTGGTACTTGGCCCCCAACTCCCACCCAGAGGCTCAGATTTCTCAGACTAATGGACTCTGTGCTCTTGTCTCCAGGCACCACAAAGAGCTCTGCCCCCTCCTCCTGCTGTCAGCTGGGAGACACACTATTGCCATCGACTGACTAATGGCTTTTAGGAAGACAGAGTATCAGTCCATTACATGCGTGTATCGATCGGGACCCATCTGGACTGGGGCTCTGGGAAGCAGTCCTTGGAAACACAAAAGGGGTTACAGTAGAGGCGGGGACACAGTGATTACAAGAGGGAGACTTGGAAGTGCTTTTCTGGTCAAGGGTCAACTAGCTCTCCCTATATCCTCTAACCTCTGACTTCATCCTACGGAATAAAGTGTCTTATAGGGGAGTCAGTTCCCTCACTGTGGGAGCACTGGTCAGGAAATGCCTAGAGAGGCCGCTGGGCAGCTCAGGTGAGGAGATCATGGGAAGAGACTGGGAGCGGCAGTGGAAGCAAGGCCTGTCTCCCTGTTCAGTAGCAGGGTCCCTGCACTGGAGGAGGCTCTTGTCCCCAGAAGTCTACGGTAGTTAGGTGGTCACTTGGCTGGGGCATGGGTGTTGAGTAATGGACACTCACTCTGGAGGTGCAGGAGCTGTGGGCCCGGCATAGCTGTGCATCCTGCTTCTTCCCACCCAGACCTACAACACCTAACTCCAGATGCTGTCTTTCTGAACCGCAGCCAGTGGCAGCCGGCATGACTGACCCAGACAGGGACTGAGCCGATGGCAACAAACTCCACCCCACATCCCTTCTCCCGTGTGTCTGATGGAGCAGTGGCATAAGCTGTCCTCCGCTTCTAGCTGGGGTAGGGCATGAGGCAGTGATCTTTCCTCCAGCTCACAGAAGTGGGAAGAGACAGGTGGGGTGGGCTTTCTTGGGGTCCTTCTCATGAGTAGATTGCTGTGGCTTAAAAGGTGATAATACGGATTCTGTCATGGATGTGGAGGGATGTCCCCTCCCTTCATGGAGGGTCATACCTGGCCTTTATGAAGTGCCTCTTTGTTAATGACTCATAGGTCCGGCCTGTCTACTTACACAATTTCTGTGTTGGGACACTTTAATGGAAGTTCCATATAGTGTGTGTGTTGTTACTTCAGTCCCCACACCAGGGTACTGGCCTGTCTGTGCGAGGGAGATCAGCTGAAATGGAATCCGTGTTGCCAAGTTCCTAAGCTCCCCAAATACCTGTCTGTACTCTCTCAAAGTCCCCGCTCTCTCCATGTGGCCAAGTAGAGGCTTATTCAAAAACACAGGAATCCAGACCAAAAGCCGCCCTCCCCTAGCCTGCTGGGAGGCTGCCGGCCTTTCAAACCTACCGTCTCCTGGGAACTGAGGCTGTAAGAGGTACCTGTGACCTCCCTGTTCTATTCAGGTCACTCTGGAATGGTTTTCAAAATGGCTTCCCTGCCCGTCTCTAAGGTGTGTCTGCCCTTGACGGAAGGCATTGATTTTTCCAAACAAAGCAGGCAGAGGTCAATGTGGGCCTTCTCTGAGTCAGCGGTGGCTTCTGGAGGCTCTGAGCTCTGCCTTCTTTGTCCCTTTGCTCCTAATCCTCAACACAGGGCTTGAACCCTGTAGACGACCTCCAAAAGGCACGGGTTGTCCAAGTGAGGGTCCTGTGCTGTCTGTGGAACCCTTGGCCCCAGTCATGCTGGCATGGGAGCAGGCTGGGGCTGGGAAACTGCTAAAGAGGTGCCTATGATGGCCCCAGCAGGGACAAAAGACCCAGCAGTACAGAACCAGCGGCCAGTCCTGCTTTCTCCTCTCTCCTGCTTCCTGTGTGGAGCTGATGAACTGTCTTTCTAGAACCACAGTTGCGCCATCAGCTGCCTGTCTGGGGGTGACCCTGCAGACAAGTTACTTTTTAACATGAGCTGAAGAGACACGTTTGTCCCCAGAGAGGTCACAGGCCAAGGGACAGGTGAGGCTATTCGAAGGGACAACATTCCAGCACTGGAGTCCCAATGGCTAGTGACAAGGAAGGAGTTGGGGAGCACTGGACACCATGCCCTCAGGGGCCAAGAGCATCCCCCTACCCTGGCAGAATCCCAGCTTCCTGGGTGGACACATCTGCCTGCTTTTGAGGTATAAACACCACAGCTCATTATCCCTAAATGCAGAAGGGATGTCTAGGTCGGCCAGCCCATCCCGCAGATATCAAGATTGACCAATATATACATCCCCTAACCCAGGAGCACAGTTACAATCAACACAGAATCATAATAAGAAATGTGCAGTTTTCAAGGGCTACCCTCCCCCTGTCCGTTACAGTGTATTTAAATCATCAGCCCATAGTTTTTGTTTGTGTGTTTTGTCATTTAACAAGAGGCTCCCAAATTCCCACTATCTCCTTGACCACTCTTGGCATGGGACAGGGGATCCCGTCATATGTGGGACATGCTTTGGAAACACTGAGCTGTGCCACTCAGGGCAAGCCTGCTTTTTCCAGAAAAGCAACTTGACTGAAAGTTAATTAAACATGCATTCAGTGAGAGCGGGTGGAGGAGAACCCCAAGGAACCAAGGTTTGAGAAACAAATGCCGCTTTATGGAAACAGACAATTATCAACGGTCTTAGAGGCGCAGGAAAATAGACCGGAGGCTCACGGAGAGAGGAGGCAGGATGGATTAATAACAACACCATGACGATTAAAGAGATGGCGCCCCGGAGTTGCATCATGAGCCCATCTGTAGTGCCACCAGACCCTGCCACTGTGCATGAAGCCGTCAATCAGACTGTGACCCTAGGCTCAGGCTTCTTCCTGCCCGGGAGTCCACCCTGAGGAAGTAACTCACCTCAGGGAGAGGCCAGGGACAGTGAGGTAGGTGTTGGTGAGCCCTTGTTTCCCACACCCCTGCCACTGCCATTGGTATTTGTCACAGCAAAAGAAAAAAGGAAAGTGTGAGCAGTCTTAAATGTCGCTCTGTGGGGAACTAAGTTAACGCCAGCAAGAGGGAACTTCACGACCGAGTAGATGCTAAAATGATGTTTAGAGACATTAAGGAAATTCGCATGATAATAGCCAATTTACTGTGAATAAAACTGGAACGCAGAATCCCACACAGCCTTTCTGCGAGAGCAAAAAAAAGCAGGGCGTAGGGGACAGGGACGGCAGGAAACAAAACATCAGCCAGGTGGGGCCTGGGGCCTCCCCCTCGCCATTGGTTACTAATTCGATAACAGTAATGATAACAGCTCCTGTTTACTGAGATCCTGACTACACCAGGACCATCGGAATCCTTGCTAGGAGTCCATGCGGTGGTCTGGTTTATAGCCATTTCACGTATGGAAATATGGACTCCAAGAATGATTGGTCCCATGAGATGGGTGTGTATGAACCCTGTACAGTTCTGAGACAGCTGTTGTCAGCCCTGCAAGTTTGCTGGAGTCTGATCAGGAGATGGGTGTGGGTGTGGGGGGAGGGATTAAATTAACTGGGAATAATCAATCATACATCCTGCAGGCTTGCGCTGCCTGGCCTCCTGTTGCGGGGAGGGGCTAGCTGGAAGACGGACAGACCAGAGGGCTGGTGAGGAGCAGGTGGTTGGCTGGTAAGGAGACTATAAGGAGGGAGTGAGGGGTGGGTGGGTGGGTAAGTGTGTGGTTCAGTAGGTGGGTAGATAGGTAGGCCGGTGGACAGGTAGGTGGACTGGTGGGTAGGCAGGTGAGTGACTACTTCTGTTAGGACCTTGAATGCTAGGAACAACCTTGATGCTGGTATAAGAGAAAGGACTGAGACCTTAAACACAGGCCCCCTGGGCCAAGCAAGTTCCAGAACAATCTGTCAGGTCTCTACAGCCTTCAGGAAGGGCCTGAGTCAAATCATTGCTGCCCCAAGCCAGAGAGAGCTATCTATGGGGTTACTTAGAACCCTAGACTTCCTGTGGTTTGGGGGACCCTGGGAGTCCCTCCAGGGATAGGTAAGGTTGGCGACATACCTAGTGTCCCAGGTATCTCAGGAGGCAGATGTCCCAGTAGGGAAGGGACTTATATTCCCAGGCCCTGGACTCAGAAGTCAGCCATCCTGAATTCTGCTGTCATTCTCCCTGGGACTCGGTTTCTTGGATTGGACTGAGGACACTCACTGCTGGGATGCTGGGCAGAGCCAGCGGCCCTGTCACAGGAGTTGTGACGCTCTGCTGCCTCAGCCTGCTATGCAATCTGGGGTTCGTTCACTGAGCTGACCTTCACGGTGAGCCTTCAAGACACCATCCCACAAGACACAGGCCATTCACTCTGAGTGTGGGAACCATGAGCTCTGTAGAGTCCTGTTTTCCAGGGTTCCTTTCCAGTGGGACAGACAGACAGATAAGCAGACAGACACTAAACAGGAAACCAGACACAGTGCCAGGTGTTGATCAAAGGGACCCAAAGTGTGTGCATGGAGTTCAGTGTGGTGGTGTCAGAGTCCAGGGGAGGTGGAAGGGAGGGGTGAGGACAGTCTGTCTGGGAGGAGACTCTGGGTTTGAACCTGCTGGGAGGAAGGGAGCTAGCCCTACAGGTTACTTGGGTGAAGTGCTTTGTTAGGGAGGAGCGGCAGCTGAGGCCCTGGGGCAGAGAGGTCGCTCGCTGTGCTGGGTGAGCAGGGGAAGAGGGTTTTGATTCCATTAGCTGTTTTTGATTCTGTTTTAAAAGGGTCACTCTACTGTGAGGCACAATGGATAGGGACAGGAAGAAAGGCAGGAGGGGGGCTCTGGCCTCAGTGTGGGCAAGATGGAGATGACCAGCCAAGCATCCTCCTGATCTGGCTGCAGCCAGTCCACCCGCTTTCAAATGCTGACTGCTGACTGGCTGGCTGGCCCAAGGCCAGTCACCAAATCGCTATGTGCCTCAGTTTCCTTGTCTACAGACGTAAGTGGCAGAGTGTTGGGCAGGGAACCTGAAGATGGGCTGTGCAGATGTTGGAGACAGCCTCTCCCGGAAGAAGGGGAGGAACACTGAAAAATCACAAGACTCAGAGGTCCCCCCAGGAAGGGACAGAACGGTGAACCTGCTTGTTGCTGGAGAGAGGAGACTGACTAGGAGGTGCCCAGAGGAGTGCAGGGAGCTCTGGGAGTCACCACACATATTGGAGTGGGCTTTTTTGGTGATGCAACGACCTGAGTCACCCATGCTTCAGGTCCGCCGTCTGCGCACATGTGGCCCAAGCCCACACAGGCCTCAATTCTCCTATCCATGAAGTAAAGACAATTTAACCTTCGAGACCCCAATGAAATAGTTACCAAGTCCCAGCGAAGCGTAGGGTGTGTGTATTCTCGTGCGTGTCTGTGTGTGAGCGAGTACGAGCGTGTGTGAGCCTGTGTGTGTTTTTGTGTGTGTGTGTGTTTCTGTGTGAGTGTGTGTATGCATATTCCCCTACATATGTGCCGATGACTACAAGGAAAGGATGGGGTGGCCAACATGACAACTGATCTCCCTCACCTGTCACAGGACAGGTGGGATGCAGAGGCAGATACGCTGATTTTCCCTCCAGATGGCTCTGAGGGCCTGGGTTGGAGGTGACCATGCTCAGCCAGATCCTGCACTGCGCCTGTGCCCTGGCTGGCCTGCCGCACTGTCAGACATACTCACTGAGCATCTGCTATGAGCCAAAGGCAGCCCCACCATGGACCGAGAGCCTGGAACCACCAGAAACCACAGGCAAACAAGCTACTGGGACTATCGGCAGGGGACAGGGCCTGGGGGAACCTAGGAGCCTGGGTAGGTGGCTGGTCTGGGGACAGTGACCACTACAATCTGCAACCAAGGAGGAGACTGGAGCACTTCTGGCTGAGGAAGGCAGAGCCCTGAGGTAGGTAAGGAGAGATTCAAGGTGTGGAGGGCACGGAGGCCGCAGGGAGTGGACAAATCTCAGTCATCTGAACAGAGGTGGAGTCTGAGAATCTGAACAAAAGTTCCTCTGCAAAATCCAATGAAGGCAGCGAGTCTCCAGCTCGCCTAGGCCCCACTACTCCCTAACTCAGTCAGAGACATAGGGCTGGCTGAAGCTCCGTATGCCTGCCATTGAATCTGGCACCTGGTTTTGCCTTCAGCCAGGCAGCCATATTGCTTGAGAGGGAGATAGAGTAGAGAACTAAGGGGCCAGGGCTGTGCCACGGCCCCCAGGGTCTTCAGTATTGCTGCAGAAGTGGCAACTTAGGGGCCACCCAGGGCTTGTCACTTATCAGTGACCCTGCTGCTGGCTGGGGGCATAGCTTTCCTGCTTGCCCCATAGCAGGGTAGGGGTACCCTAGAGCCTGGGCAGCCAAGACCTCCCATAGCTGCCAGGATCTCCATCTTGCAGGAGCCTTTGACCTGCCCTGCCCAGCTGATTGCGTGGCCTCAAGCCTCCTAAGGTGACATATGGCTCTGCCACCATCATGGCTCCTCAGCTGGAGGCCGGTGTGCCATAGAAGCCAGAGAGTCAGACAGCCAAAGATGCAGAGGTCTTCTACACAAGTCATGATGAGGAGGGGAGAAGCTATGAGCTGAGCTCAGAAAATGTCCTCCGAAGTCCTGCCTCCTGCCCCCTCTACTCTCCCTGTGGGGAGGAAAACCCTGAAGCCTCATGCAAAGTCACCACATATCCAAGGACAGAAAGTGACTGGGAGGTGGTGTGTGAATGTGGTCAGTGGCTAGAACATTCCCCAATACATCACGCGTGGGCTTCGGAGCCATGGTTTGGATGGGTAACCAGGTGGCCCCAGGTACAACTTCCTGAAGAGGAAACCAGGAGGGCAGGGACGGTTGGGCTCTGCAGTGTGTGCGTCCTACATGGCCAGGCAGACACCTCTCAGACTCAAGAAAAGCTCTGGCTTTTGTGCAATTCCAAGCTCTGGGCATACATCTCTCACCTCCTCTACGGCTGTATACCGAAGGTGCAGCATGGCACTGGGCATACAGTAGGTGCATAATACGTCCATGATGGTGAAAACCAGTGTGGGGGAGGGGGAACACTGAGACAGACCCAGAGCTCACAGCAGGTAACCCCGGGGCATCGGAGCAGAGGTGGGGTCTTTTATATCTCCAGGCGCCGTGGGCCTCCAGGCAGGCCAGTGCTCCAGCTGTGAGTATAGACCACTAATAACCGTCAATGGCTTCCTGGGCAGCAGGTGGGGACCCCAACGGAGAGGCCTGTTCCAGCTAAAACCATGGTGCCCACAGGCACCCCACCAGGCCCTCTTGGCCAGTGGGCTCTGGATGTTCTGTGGCACAGACGTGAGACGGATACTTTGGGACACCTCACCATCAGGCACAGTCAACAGACTGCTCACTGTCTAGCTCTCCCTGGGTCTGGGTCTTGCTTTACATCTGAATGGTGGCTCTCCACACCCTCACCTCCTACCACAGGAGTCAGCCCAGGGCTCATCCAAGGAAAGACAGACAGTGGCTGTCTCCTGCATGATCGACAGGCACTTCCTCGTCCGTCCTTAAGCACAAGAGTCTGTAAGTGCGTCTGATTAATTATTCACGCCATTCATTATTGAAAAGGTCGCTACCTGGGAGCTGCTCCAGCAGTGGCTAACAAGCTCGCCTGTACCTCCCAGGAGAAGCAGCGAAGATGCATTGTGTGCCTACTATGCGCCGAGCAGTCCCAGAATAACCCAAGGAAGGTTATACCACCCTGACTTCTCATAGGCATTGGGAGGTTGAAGGATAATAGAACAAACCAGGCCCGTTGTGTGTTAGCCAGCCCCCTACAGAACCCAGTGGTCACTGAGCTAGGAGGTATAGGTGGCCAGTCACCTGCAGGGTCCACTGATCACTGTGCTGAGAGGTGTAGGTGGCTAGTCACCCACAGAGCCTGGTGGTCACTGTGCTGGAAGATGCAGATCGCCAGCAAGAGGGTTCAAGATGACAATATTGCAGACCGGGCACTGGGCTGCGACCCCCAGGGATGCTGTGTTCAGAATCTGAGTACTACAGCTACCACACAGGCCCCAGAACCTGCCCACCTATGACCCTGAGCCAAGGCCATGCCTATCTCTGTTCTTGGGTTAGCTGACCTCATGAGACACTTGCTCTGAAAGTCCTCAGTTCTGGGTAGCAATGCTGCCACACACACCCCCGCCCCCATCAATATCACACTGGAGTAGGGCAGAGATGACAGCCGCCCAGATGAGACGGGACGTGGCCATCCCCAAAGCCAAGCTTTTGATATGTCACCTCCCTTGCCAGCGTCCTTCTCTCTCCTGAGCTTCCATGGGACAGCCTGCCTGAGTCACCTCCAGGTATGTATGGCAAAGGAACGAAAGGATAGATTTAGAGTTATTTCCTGACCTCTCGCTGAAAACTCTTCTCCCCATCCATGAGAAACTTTCTTTCCGTTGACCAGACCACAAAAACTTGAAAAGTCATCCAACTTCCCCTTTCGCTTTGGCCACTAGGAAACTCAAGTGACAACCTGTCTCTTTTTTTGGCTTCTCCTCTAGACACACATGTGCTGCCACACGTGAGTGGCTTCAAGTCCTCTTTGGCAAACAGTAAGGACAGCAAATAGCCCGGCCACCCGTGGTCCCAACACAGCAGCAGTAATAGAGTCCAGTCCACCCAGGCTGCTGTTTCGAACACTCACCAGGCAGATGAGCTCTGGAAGGTCATCAGGGGTGGGCTGTGCGTGTCTCCCCGAAGTGTGTGCACGGCCTGGGGGGCTTGCGGCAGGGCACCAGGGGGAGGCTGTGGCTGTGGGGCTGGCTGTCCTGGCCGAGGGGCTCGAGCAGCATTCCCCCACCGCCGGGGGTCCTGTTTCATCCACCGTCCCTGGATCCCCCACCGCGTCAGGTAAACCTTGCAAATATCGTAGTTCATAGCGGAATAATAGAGCAGATCCAAGACCAGCAGTGTGAGCACAAAGAAGCCGTAAATCCACACTCCCAGAAGCGCAGTGTAGTTGCTGGGGAAAGAGAAGCAGAGACTGAGCCGTACTCCCAGAAGCCCCAGGCCGGTGTGCCAGCATTCACCACAGATTGACAAGACACATAGATCAGGCACTAGGCTCCATCTCCACCTGCCCTGTCTCCCTTGCACCCCACTGTCCACTGCTCTGGACCTGCCCTGTGCTCTAGGCTAGGCTTCCTGGGTCCTTCCTTCTGCAAGAACTCTGACTTTTCTAAACTGGGTATTGGGGCTCCCATGACTGGGGGTCCTACCTCACCCCCCCCCACCTCTCCTTGTATATGCTAGGCTCCCTTCTGGCTTTGTGCTTACCACAGCTGTCCCTGGGACACTCCTTCCTGGCCCCACTCCCAAGGACAGATGCCTGAGGCCTGTCATTGGCTTTGAGGAAACAGTAAACCAAGTCATGCCCCACGTGCCTCAGAGCCCCATGGCACCTCTGCCGGGGTGCAACACCTTCAGATCCTTTGCAGAATTCCCTACCCAGTTGTCCATGACTCCCGCTTCAGCTCAGAACCTGTCCTTGCTAAAGTCCTTTCCTTCCGACCACAGAGAAATCCTTTTTTTTTTTTTTAAGGTAAGGCCTTATGTAGCCCAGGCTGGCCTCAAGCTTGCTATGTAAGACAAAGATAACCTTGAATTTCTGGTTCTCCTGCCTCCACTTTCAAAGCGTTGGGATGACAAGTGCTTGGTTTGTAGGCAACGGGAATGGAGCCTGGGGCTTTGTGCATGCTACGAAAACACCCTACTAGCCAAGCCAAGATGGCCACTCCATTATTCTGTGTTGCCCAACAGAGGCTGTGGTCTCCTGGCAGAGGTGGCAAGAGTCCTTAGGATTTAATATTTCAAATGATCCCAACTCATTGCAAACTCAGCTGTCTCTTTACATGTTGCTTTGACACTGGAGCACACAACTGGCCACCCCCTGCCCAGTGCCTGTGCACAGGCCAAGCCCTCTGCCGGGTAGCCTTTCCCATGTCCCCACCTCCCTCCCCCTCTGTCCCACTGTTTGGGGTACCCTCATTTGAGACTGTTCCGATCCTCCAAGTCTTCATGAAGCCCAGCCTCTCCTTTGGCCCCCATCACCTGGCATATCTGTGCCTGTGATGCCCCCGCCCCAGGTTGGGGTCTCAGTCCCCTAGGGTGGGTTGCCTCCAGGTTTGCCACCACAGCTGGGTTGCTGCCTGGAACCTGCCAGGGACTGGACCGTTTAAATAGACTGGTTTATTAACTGCTCAAGTGACACCCACTTCAGTCTGTTCCCTGCCATGGGCATCTGCTTGAGTGGGCATGGGCCAGCCAGGGTGTTGAGAAGAGGCTGCTGACCAGCCTGGGAGAGGCGAGCTGAGAACCTCCACTCCAGAAGGACCTGGAGCGCCTGCCTGCCTGCCTGCCTGCCTGAGCTAGGAACTGAGCTTGGCCTGATCATCTGGGTCTGCTTTGCTGTGTGGTCTATGAGAAACCCCGCTCATCTCCAGGTCTTAAGTCTCTCCTCAACTTAGGATGCCCACCTCCTCATCTTCCAAGGGTGACCCCTAGTTTCAGCTGTGGTTTCTGGTGGTGAGATGGTGGCTATCCTGCCCAGCCTTGCCAGGGCAGAAGCAGAGCCGATAAGGCCACTTTCTTTCTCCATTCAGGAGAATGTTTCCCAGCGGGCCAATTTCTTGGACGGGAAGACTTCTCTCGGGAGTCAGGGCAGTAGGGGTTCGGGGTGGGGGTGGGGAATGGGCTATTGGTAAGGCTCTGCCACTTTGTGCACAGAGAGCTTGGCAGCCTCAAGATGGGTGCTTAGAACTCAATACCAGTCAGTACTTGGACTCAGTACCCAGCAAATCCTAAACAGGGAAGTCTTTCCAAAGCAACCTTGTCTCTCAGCCAACTAAGACGATGCAAAGGTGTGAATGACTGACAGCCAAGTGCTGAGCCTTTTATTAATAGACTTTAGCTTTGCCTGGAAGTGTCAGGGCACTTTCCTCTAGTGTGCCCGCTAGAGGAAAAAGGCCAAGATCCCCAACTCACTTATAGGCTGGAGACTCATGGGAGACAGATGTCTAGGTGGGCTCTGGTCCCAGGCATCCAGCTCTCCCCAGATTCCTCTCTCTTGCAGCCCCCATGGCAGGGCTCTGAAAACCAGGCTGTTCCTGATGGTTCCCATGGCAGCAGCCTGGGGGCTGAGGAGGCGGGGAGGGAGCAGGGCCGCTCTCTGCAGATGCTGTTTGGCATCCAGAGCAGGAGGGGTGGTGGCCCTGCCTGGAGCTAGAAACACTGAAACAGTGCAGGACAAGGGGCACCAGAAGGTCCCCTCTGCTCTGCACAGTGCTCAGATGGAAGGAAGCAGACCTTTCGTGCCTGAGGGGGAAACTGGACAGGGAGAGGAACCTCTGGGGGACCAAAGTCTTCTCTGAGATTCCCCAACTGTGACAGCAGTATCAGGATTTGAATTCCCCAGAGCACCTCTAAACCCAACCTAAGCAATCCCAAAGGCTTAGAGACCTAGCCCCATGCCTTGATGCACCCCTGCTGAGCCAACTCCCCATCTCCTGTGCACCCAACAGACCCTGATGCTGGGTCACGGTGTGGTCATCAGGAAGCCTCGTTGAACCTCATGTGGGTCACAACGTCACTGGGTTTCCGAGATCACCCTGTGGTCTGTTTTCATTTGTAAGACTGTAGGTAGCCTCGGGACAGCAGACTCCCCCAAGGCTGGTTGGATCATACACGTGTCAATCATACCCGTGTGGTACTGACACAGTAAGAACTGGGAATGGGTGGGATGCAGGCGCCATGGTACCGACCAGCGCTGGCCAGATGTTACAGTTGTGTGATTGGCACACCAACGAAGAACAAGGGACATATGTGCTCTGGGCTCAGAGTGAGGACCCCATTTTACAGATGGGCCCCCTATGAGCAGCCATTGCTCACAGTGACCACGCCATTCCTGTTGCGCAGAATTGGAAACTGAGGCTCGTCTCCCCTAGACTGTGAGAAATGAATTTTGAAGAGCTGCATGTGGGTCCCAGTGGCTCCCCCTGGCTCGGCCCATACCTCTGTTGTAAGGCTGACAGGGCCGCTCCCACAGTATGTTCTGTGATTCCCGCTTTATGAATGAAGGCTGCAGAGGACTGTCCACAATTCCCACTCGGCCAATCCAACCCATCAGGGTGGGACGGCTTCAGCCATGGTCTTCCTGCTCTAACTGACAGGCTGGACCAATGCTCCCATGACTTTTGGGTGTTGGGGATGGGGGCAAGGATTTCCATTCCAGGCCAGGAGTTTGAAGCCAGGTCCCTACAACCTCAGAGAGTGCTGAATCCTGGGAAATCCCAGGGTTAAATCTAAAACAGACATCAGAAAGGGAGCCCCGAGATTCTTTGAGATTCTTTCGTTATCACCCTGGCTCTACCTGTATTAGGAATTAAAAACAAGTCCTGTCGTCTCTCATCTGAGCATTCTGTCTGAGAAAAGGTTCCATGTGTGTGGGGCTTGCAGCTGGACAGTATCCCCACCTGTCTGTTTATTCTCGATTCTGCAGAAGGCCCTGCCTACAGGGACCATGCCCTGTGTGTGGCAGGTGGGGCACCAGGACCACAGACCTCTCCACAACAGCTTGCAGCCCCCAGCCCATGCTCTCCAAGGCCTGCCAGCTGCAAGGATTTGCGTCTTTAATTTTTAAAATGCCATTTAAAGTATGCAATCTGGAAATTAACTGCACCCAGATGCCGGGCCTCAGCCACGCGTGCGTGGAGGGCAAAGATAAAAGGCAGATGTTGTGGCAGGGCTTCTGTGACCGCCCAGCCTCAGACAGTGGCAGGCGCCGCCGTGTGCAGGTCTGGGTGAGTCAGCTTCCTCGGGGTTTCCAAAGCGATAACAGAACCTTCCCACTGGAGGACTTGCAATGTGTCTGTGGAGCAGAACGGCCGGCCGTCAGCTAAAGGCTGCAGTTGCCTGGCCTGACCTGGGATAGAAATCCCCGCCCCCACCCAGAAGTCAGGAGAGCAGTGGTCCGGCCCATCAGTCAGAGCAGGGAGACCCTGGCTGCAGAAGCCCTGTCCTGCTGGTTGGCTTGGGCAGGTGGAAACAGGAACAGCCCTGTGCAGACTTCACCCGTAAAGTGGGAACACAGAACATATTGTGGGAGTTGCCCTGGTCAGCCTCACCATGGAGACCCGGCTTTAGCAGGTGGGAGCCACTGGGACCTAAATTCAGCTCTTCAAAATCCACTTTCCATTAGTCTTAGGAAGATGAACCTCGGTTTCAGCCTTAAAGTAGGAGTTAAGTACACATCCTACTCTGGGGTGTAACTGAGGCTTTGCAAACTGGCATGAGGTCCAGAAAAGAGAAGAGACCTTGAAGGCAGGGGGTAGGGGCTACAGTACAGCTTGTAGAGGTTTTTGTTTGTTTTTTGCTTTGTTTCCTGGTGCACGAAGCCCTGGGTTTTATCCACAGTACTACATAAAAGGTGCATGGTGACATGTGCCTCTAATCTCAGCTTTTGGAAGGTAGAGGCAGGAAGATTAGGCCTTCTAGGTCATCCTTGGCTTCATAGAGAGTTGGTAGCTAGCCTGGGCTACACGGGACTCTGTCTCAGTCAAAACAAAATAGAGAGAGAAGAAATCAATGAGGGAAAGCTCCTGTGAAGCACAGAGGAAGCCAGGTGTGGTGGTGCACACCTGTGATCACAGAGGAAGCCAGGTGTGGTGGTGCACACCTGTGATCACAGAGGAAACCAGGTGTGGTGGTGCACACCTGTGATCACAGAGGAAGCCAGGTGTGGTGGTGCACACCTGTGAAGCACAGAGGAAGCCAGGTGTGGTGGTGCACACCTGTGAAGCACAGAGGAAGCCAGGTGTGGTGGTGCACACCTGTGAAGCACAGAGGAAGCCAGGTGTGGTGGTGCACACCTGTGAAGCACAGAGGAAGCCAGGTGTGGTGGTGCACACCTGTGATCACAGAGGAAGGCAGGTGTGGTGGTGCACTTGGGAGACTGAGGAACAAGGACCTCAAGTTCATGGCTAGTCTGAGCTACAGAATCTAAACAATCACAAATAAAAATCACCAAGGATGCCTCAATAGGTCTAGGCGCAGTCAAGCATGGTACCTTGACTAAGGTCACATGTCCAGGAAGAGGTTGGCTGGGGCAGTCATGGGTGGCACAGATCTTGTGTTTAGTAACCTGGGAGGCAGAGCTCACTCATATAAAAAATCTCCCTTTCCTTTCCAGGGGGATGTCCCAGTGGGGTCAGCCACTGTCTCCTCTGGCCCTGCTGCTATAGGCTTAAAGGGCAGGACCACAGGGTCAGGAGGCAGGATGATGCTGCACACAGAGCCAGTTTGACCCAGTGGCCCACCCGGACTCAGTCCCTGAACAAACACACAGATGTCTCTCTGCAGGGCTGGGGCACACCTGGGTATAATGGGGACGGCACTGGCCAGAGCCACGTGAGCAGAGATGTGTGTGACTTTATTCTTGCAGCTTGACCACCACATCAGCCTGGGCCATGACATTCCATGTGCAGAGCTACGAGTGTCCCATGTGGATGTCATCGCAGTACAGCTGGGTCCAGGCGACAATTGGATAGGTATTGCTATGGCCTTGTGAGCTGTGTGGTTTCAGACATACTTCCACACTCTCTGGTTCTCAGGCCTGTCTATTGGACTTGCTCACACGTAATGGCTCTGTATGGATGGCAGAGAAGTCATTTATAGGGTTAGGGGAAGGGGTGTTCAGGCAAGAAGCTATGATAATTCTAGAAGGTCCTCTCAAGAACGATACTGTGTAAGGAGATTTTACACCTGACGAGCCTCGGCGAGACTGTGACTCAATGATTCCCATTCTATTCTGGTTAGCCTGGGTCAGAGTTCAAAACTGGAGGCCATGGGAGAGGTCACATGGGGTCACCAGGGTACTGGGACTCAGACTGATAACACCACACTTCAGAAACTTCACTATGACCAATGAGAAAGGAGGGCTTTGGCAGAGACCAGGAAGAAGAGGCCTTGACAGGCCTGTTTGGCCCAGGAGTGCCAACTGCTTCATTTTCGTGGAGACCCATCTCCATACCTGTGGGCCCCTTTTCCCTAGACATATCCTAGCATCTGCCCCTGAGGAGGGAGGGAGGGAGGGAGAGAGAGAGAGAGAGACAGGCACCTACACACAGAGAGCATGCATTCAGGCATGAGAGACACACACACACAGAGAAACACAGACAGACGGACAGACAGACAGACAGAGACAGAGAGACAGAGAGAGAGCTGATTGCTTTCTCCTGCAGCTCTGAGCAAAGGCCTCCCCTGACTTGACAGGGGCAAGGCCTGCCTGAGAGGGGTGCAGGGTGTCTGGCTGGCCCTCATTTGGCCCCTGGCTGCCGGCTTGGCTGGAAGCAGGCATCTTGCTGCGGTGGTGGAATTGGCAAAGCAGCCTCCTTTCGTTCAGTGGCTTGCTTTTCTGCCAGGCAGACAGAATCGCCACACAACACTCTGTTCATCCAAAAAACACAAATAAATAAGACCAGGTCACCAGCCCACCTCCAGCTGACTCACTGCGGGGGGGGGGAGGAGGAGGAGGAGGAGACTGCACTCTGAACAGGGCCCCAGGGCCCTCTGGGGGGTCACAACTGGCTTCAGACAAGGCTCAGCTTCCTGGACCTGTGTCTGTGTCCCTAGCCTCAATTCTTGTCAACCTGCTGGGGTCTAGGACAAGAGACTTCATCAACATGTTTTTGGTCCCTCCCCTCTTTTCTCTCAGAAAGTCTGAGGCTGATGGAGACTCAGGGTGGCTGTCCTATGGTATGGCAAAGGCACTAAAAGGTAATGCATCCACGAGTGGTCTCCACATTGTGAGTCTACCTTAAAGTAACTTTCTTTGGCCATGTGTCAGGCTGCCATCTCAGAGATTCACCTCGTGGCACCCCTCTGTAACTGAGTCCACCTGGAAGTCAACCCCTACTACAGGTCCCTAGGCCTGGGTCCTCTCCACAAAGTCCTTGAACCTGGAAAGAGGACTGACGGCTCCCACTGCCCTCTGTTGGGCTTGATTCCCTTCCAAGCCACATTCTGGTTTTTATGGACTGATTAGGTCCCCAGGGTCCTCATCCCAATAACTCGCTCTATGATACAAATGCAGCTTAGACCTTTCAGGAGAGAATTCCCATCCCAACCAACTGGGCGTTCCTGCTTCTGGCTGGGAAGACTAGCCCCTGGCTGAGAAACGCTGCCCCTGGCTGGGAGGCCCCGCCCCTGCTTGGAAAGCTCCGCCCCTGGCTGGGAGGCCCCGCCCCTGGCTGGGAGGCCCCGCCCCTGACTGGAAAGCCCCTTCCCTTACTGGGAGGCGCTGACCTTGTCTTGGAAGCCCTGTCCCATCTGGGAGTCCAGGCCTAACAGTCACGTCTATATCCCCTCTTCCTCTTCAAGGAGTCTGCGCAGAGTTACTCATCCTCACCTGTGCCTTCTCCCCTTCTAGGTCGGCTACCTCGGCTCCCTTGGAAAGGGTGCTGCTGGTTTGGTGGTGATGAGCAGGGGCCAGCTGCCTCACCTCACATCCCCATCTCTGAAGAGGGAGTATCAGGAAGATGGCTAGACACTTAAAGGAGGATGCCCTACGTCAGCAGGCCCCACATCTGTCAAGGGACACTGGTGTCAGCAGCGCGCATATGGGATGCCCCTGTGACCGGCACAGAGATTTCACAGTGCCTTGCCCCGGGAGTGCTTCTGAAAGCCAATGATTAAAAACTCAAGCGAAGCTTCAGAGCATCACCGTTCCCACTCCCTCTGGGGGAAGGCCCTTGGTATTGGCAGCCAGCGGCAACAGCCAGGCCCCTGTGCCTGCTTTGTGGGAAACCCTGTGGGAGCAGATTATAGAAACCTGTGGGCTTCTAAGGGAGGCTCCCAGAGCCCAGGTGCCAGACCTCGAGGAAGTCTAGTTGTGGGGCCCAGCCTCTGCCTGGCTTTCACAGGGCACCTGTAGCACCGAGTCCCAACCCCAGTCCTGGCACTACCCTTCCCCCTCGTGGAGATAGCCCGTGGTCTTACAAAAGGCTTAGGCCAGATTCCAGGCTTGGTTCCAGACCCTGCTGTGACGGACGGGGCTTGCTGAGCCACTTCACACACAGGATTATTCAGAGGCCCAAGCAGATGGCAGGATATTCAGGGGAAGCACCGTGCAACTGAGAAAGGAGCTCTCAGGAGCTGGCCATGGTGGGAGGAGGAGAGGTTTGGATGATAGTCAGAGTCTGTATCTCCTGCCCACCCAAAGGAAAGAGGCACCTTCTCCCGAGCGAGCAGAGCCTGGTAGCAAAGCCTCGAGCTACAGAGGCAGACAGAGCTGGAGGCTCAGCTCCTCAGTCCTGTTGCTCCCAGCACCACCACGAATCATAACAACAGTCACTCCATAAGATCCCCCATTCAGTCCATTGCTCCTACCATGGGAAACCTTTCAACCCCCAGGGAAAGACTTGAAGCTTCCCATAATGCCGAGGATAATAAGAGTGCCTGACTGTTGGCCTGTTTTAGAGACACTAGCCTATGCATCTGGAAAGGAAAACAAAACAAACAAAAGCATACAAAATCAAGAACGAAAAGCCAGTTGGTGGTGGGGCACGCCTTTAAGCTCAGCACTGGGGAGGCAGGGGCATGTGGATCTCTGAGCTCAAGGTCAGCCTGGCCTACAGAGAGAGTTCCAGAAACGCTGTCTGTAAAAACCAAACCAAACCAAACAAACAAACAAACAAACATAAAAAAAAAACAAACAAACCCAGAAACTGTGAAAGTAAGACTGGCATCAGGACTCAAGAGGTGGTACACAAGTTCGCAAGTTCAGGGCCACACTGTGAGCTCCTGCTTGATAAGCAAGGAAGGGGGGGTCCTGGGTTATTTTTTCCAAGTGGCATAACTGGAAACAGGAGAGAATTGATGGACAAAGTGTTACAAAAACTGAGGACCGAATTCATGACTAAAGATTCCTAATTTTTGAACATCCATAGCCAGGAGGGTAAGAAGAAAAGAGGCTATTTCTGACAGCAACGTGAAAAGAACAAGCTAGAAACAAACGCAGACGTCACCCACGTCTTCCCTACATAGAAAACCAAAAGCATTACAAAAGAAAATCTGAAGGGCAGAGGATAGCTCAGGGATGGGACAGTTGCCTAGAAACTTTGAATCAATGGGTAAACAGGCTGTGTGTTCTTGAGTGGAAACAGTCAATGCCAAAGACTGAAACAGAAACAATATTGCCAGAAGTTGTTTCTTCCGTGAAGCTAAGGGCAATGGAGGATACTAATAGGACTTTTTCAGTTTGTTCTGTCGGGGCCTGCAGAGCAGGAGAACCATATAAGCAAATTCTAAAAACCAGGGTCTAAAGAGCCCAGGACGATTAAACCACAGAGACATGAAGTCAGGCTAGACGTCAGCAGTTCACACAGTTGTAACACTAGCATAGAACATGGAGCAGCAAAGGCCACAGAGCTGTGACACTCTGCCCTGGGGCTCACATGTGGCACGTTATGACACAGGGTGAGTTTGAATGTCACACCAGTAGACAGAGAGAAGGCAGGCGGTTCAACAGGAGCATGGGGCTTTGTTAGTCTTTGGAAGAGGAATGACACCCACAGGCTCGAGTGCTTAGACACTTGGCTTCCAGCTGGTGGCGCTGTTGGGGAAGGCTGTGGAACCATTAGGACAGGGAGCCTTGCTGGAAGAAGTGAGTCACCAGGGGCTGGCCTTGAGTCTGTATAACCTGGACCCAGTTCCTCTTCACTCCCTGCTTCCCAGGTACAAGGTGGCCAACCAGCTTCTTTCTCTTTCTGCCAGACTTCCCTGCCTCCTGCCATGTTGACTCTGCCATGATGAACTGTGTTCCCAGGAACCTTGAGCCAAATAAGTCCTTTCTCCCTTAGATTGTTCTAGTCAGGGGCATCTTACCACAATGATGGGAAAAGAAACTAAGATACTCTCTGTATAAAAAAGGTAATAAAACCCAGTTCTTGATGGAATATTTACATTAGAATAAGTCTGACCCAAACAACAGATAAGAGACTGGGAAGCTATATTTGAAACTTGAAAGAGAAGACAGGAGAACTTTTTGATGCTCTTAGAAGAAAAGGCTTTTCTCAAAAGGGCAAACATCAGACACCACAAAAAATAAATGGATATCCTGAGATCACAGGACTGCTGAGCATGCATAAAAAGCACTTCAAAGTGAAGGGAGTGCTGGAAAATATTTGTATCATGTTTCCTTCATATATAAAGATTTCTTGTTAAAAAATAAGAAAAACACCAAAAATGTAGTAGGAAAAGAAATTGACAGAACCACATCAACAGCCAGCATACAAGAAACACAATGACATGCCCTGCCCTTGCCTCTAACACAGCAAAGGATGGTCAACTCTGTTCAAATAGAAGTGAGTGCCGCTTTGAC
This sequence comes from Rattus rattus, assembly GCF_011064425.1. Lineage (NCBI taxonomy): Eukaryota > Metazoa > Chordata > Mammalia > Rodentia > Muridae > Rattus > Rattus rattus. The sequence continues at coordinate 253,807,664 of NC_046154.1, forward strand.
CCGCCATGCCCTGAGCAGTACAGCCTCTGCTCCTGTGCCAACAAATTCCTCTTGGAGACCTGATCTCCATGTGTTTTCACTACCTCTGAAGGATCAGTCTCGGCATCAATGCTAGTACCAATATTACTGAGTGAAAGTCGTCAAACAGTTCTGGGGGATTCCAAGCTTCACAAACATGACCCCACTCAACCTCTCCAGCAGGCTCGTCCAGGTGGGTACCCTATGCCCATTTCTCAGACGGGAACTGTAAAGCTCAGAGAGCGGATGGGCAAGGAACCTAGGTTGTTTCAAGTCTTTGCAAAGCTCCTTTCAGGTCTGCCTCCTTGCATGTGTTATCTGGAGCATCCCCAGGGTAGGGGTGGGCAGTGGTCAGAGCAGTTGGTAGGTGGGGGTTTGGTACTCACTTGTGCATGTAGCCCTCGGGGCCGGCTGTGAGGTTTGCCTGCATGACCGCCTGGAACTCCGTCTCGTTGCAGCAGTATTTGAAGACCGTGTTGTTATGGTGACAGCAAAGGACGAAAGTTTTGTTGTCCGAGAGCCGGGGGCAGTGGAAACCAAAGTGGTAGCGGCCTTTGTGGTCCGTGTAAGGCTCACAGACCCGGAAATGTGCGGACAGGACTGGAATACAGAGACACCAGGTTTGCCAGGGTCCCCTTGGCAGCTCACAGGTGCTGAGCAGAAAGGACTGGGCCACCTGCTCCAGGGTCCTACTGGCCCCTCCCTTCCTGGGAATCCTTCATGGTTCAGAGAGAGCCTCACTTCGGCCCCAAAGCCTCCTGGACCTCTGATCCCCACCTCTGACACAACAACAGCCCCCATAGCCCATACTGAATGCTCCTTGAAGCTCATCTGTAGGGCCACCTCCAGCATCTCAGCCTATAGTGACTAGGGACCTATTCGGTGTCCTCACTGAATCCACATGGTCACCCTAGCAGGATTCTGCTGTCACTTTGAAGGTGGAGAAACTGAGCCTGAGGAGCCTAAAGGACCCAGAGGAGCTGGTCAGTGGTGATGACACAGGACTCAAGCCAGCTCCTGCAAACACACCCCCACACCCTCAACCCCCCACACCCCCCACTCCCCACCCCCCACTCCCCATCCCCCACCCCCACCCCCTGGCAGGTTCACTGGGGGTGAGACCACAAAGGAGTGTCCGACTTGGGGTCCACCTCTACTGAAAGTCATAACTCCGTTATAGAAGCTGTTGTCCTAGACCTGAGCAGCTCATACTGTGAGAGGGCTGTGCTGGCTCCCGATCCTCTCTCCCTGGCCCACAGGACGAGGCCCCTATTCAGCTTTCTCTGCCGCAAAGCAGGATGAGCCGATAGTGATAAACAGGACGGAATTCGAACAAAGCAACAATGGGAAAGCAGAGCGGGCTGTCTCTGGCTTAATTAGTATCTTCATAAAGGGCTCGCTGTATCTAATTTGTATCACTGATAAGGGGCTTCTTGGCACAGGCAAATGGCAGGCACAAAGGCCCTGGCTTCTTAGAGCTCCCACAAGAAGCTGAGAGGTTATTAGATTGCAGCCCACACAGCGCCACCACAGGGGACCCCAGCGGGCCAGCTGGCAGGGGGTGGACACCCTGAGAGCTGGTGCCTAGGCTGACTCCAAAGGCCCTTCCCTGAAGGGCAGTTCCTCCTTCTGTGGACACAGTGGAGAGGTAGTGACTCTCCAGCCTCCAGTCCATCCCTGATCTTGAGAAGAGCCAATCCAGGGACACGGAGACCACTTGGTGTGGTGCCCCAGGGAGATGTGGCATGGAGTCCTATCTACTCCCACCAAACAGAAGTGATAGGGAGGCTCAGAGCCTTGGCCCACCAAGCATGCTAGTCAGAATGGAAGCTCTTTTGACCCTACAAGAGCACAGAGCTCTAGGGTAGGGAACATGGGACATGATCTATTCTGGTAAGCCCATGCCCCGGGGCTTGTGCTGGGGACCACTGCCCCAAAGCAACAGCACATGGTGAGATTGTCAGTGAGAGGCAGAGGACAGCAGTCATGTCCCATGACTCTTGGGTGACTTGAAGCCCTGTCGTGGCTCTGTGTGCTCAGCATGGGCACCTGGGAATGCCAGACACACCTAGGGTGCTAGCAGAAAGACCAACCTAGCTCTGGGACTGGCCTCTTGACTGTGAGTCACAGCATATAGCAGGGGGCTGTCAGGCTTTGGCAGGGGCAATTGCAAACATAGGAGTGAGACTGGAAGGTCCTGCCCAGGACCTAGTTCACAACCCCATAGCTATCCCTGGATGCTCCGGCCTTAGTCATTAGCCAGTGACCAGGAGACCCTGCTGCTTCCCCAGGGTCAGAAGAGCCCTGGGCTGGGGAACCTCCACCCTTCCTCTCTCTGCTTTGGAGAAGGATCAGAGCCCCTGTGGTGGAGCTCGGAACACCAGTGGGGGCAGCTTCACTGCCTCCAGCTCTCGTGAATTCCAGCACTTATGTGAAGCATGGTGAACCCCAGCTCTAGTGGCCCAGGCCGAGTCAACTCTTATTCAGCCGTGTGAGCACCACCCACATGCCTCCTCTGAGTCCCTGTCCCCAGTGGCAATAAAAAGTGACTGAGTCCTTACACCCAGAATAATGAGAACCAAGGGCCCTCTACCACATGGGGAAAAGCTGGGAAGACACAACATATAGTTGTCAGGCCCTCCTACATGGGAAAGAGCTAGGGTGGAGAGAACCAGGGTCCTCATCACATGGGAAGAGCTGGGGAGGTGGTGGCCCCAGACACCGGCCTCAGCTTGGCCACTACTCTGCTCTCCTGGGAGTCCTATCACAATCTCCTCCAAGCTACATCCCAAGCAAAGGCTGAGGGAAGGAAGCCACCAGTCCCAAGCAATGGCTTGGCCATGGTGTGGGGAGGGTCAGAGAGGAGAGACAGAGCCATACACAACAGACAGAGAGACACGGGATTGAGGAGGAGATCTGAGGCGTATGGAAGAGATATATGAAAGAAACAGAGAGGCAGGTAAGAGAGATGCATGGAGAAGTGGGAAAATATACAAAGTAACAGAACCATATAGAGATGGAGGAGTGAGACAGACAGACAGTGCCACGAGAGCCTTTGTGAAGAGCCAGGCTCTGCCTCGGTCCTGGCTGGCCGCTGGGCTGTCTCTTGTCTTGGCTCAGCTCTAGTTTGGAGGCACGGAGGATCTGGTTTCTGAGTCCAAGCTTGCATGCAGTGCCAGCCCAGGTACCTGGAGGGTGTGGCTCCAGTGCCGGGGTCTGAATCCTGGCCCCTCTGCTAGCTGTGATCTCCAGGCTCAGTTTTGACTTGCAGAACTAGAGGAGCAAGTGTGAGTGGCAGGTTCCTGGCAGCCCCACTCCCCCGCAGCATCCAACGATCAGATGGGAAACTTCATCCGGAGACTGAGGTACCCTTGTCCTGTTGACATGCAGAGCCCCAGCAGCAGCCCTACCCTGGAAGGGAACCCCCACTCTCCCTCAAGCCCCTGAGCCCCACAGAAGTTTTACCTGCAGGAAACAACAGGGAGAATACCGCGAGCACGTTCCGGGACCGCTGGCCACAACTGGTCATCATCCGGCTGGCATTGACCCGTCCGGCGCTGCCTGTGTAAGACAGAGACACTCGGCAACTGTCTTCCCGCACTTGCTTTGTTACCCGCAGAGGAGGGACAGCAGACAGGCAGCAGACAGCAGGAGCTTGCGGGAGCCGGGGCGGGCGAATGGAGAATAAAAAACACCTCCATCCAATTTCCTCTCTGGAATGAGTGACCTTCCCCCAGCAGCCCCGTCACCTCTGCTTTTCACAGCAAAATGAGACTTAATCAAAGGATGCCGATGGCTCAGGTGGTGAAATCACCAACCATCCATCCAAAGTGTCCAGGAGGAGGGGGATGATAAGTCCTCTACCTCTGCCACCTCAGGGCTAGGGACCCTGCCTCCCTGCTCTGTCTCTAAGGGTGACGTCCATTTACTTTCCTGCAAGTACACACTGGCCTGGCTACCCTTCTAGGCACCAGGGACACAGCAGCTAACAAAAGAGGAAGCAAACAGTGGGGGGAAGAAACCTTTCCCGATGGTGTACGCCCCAGAGTAGAAGCCACAGCCCTCACAGGTGAGCATTCACGGGACAGCACAGCGCTGGGAGACTTGGACCGCAGCAGAGGCTCCACGGGGTACTCACAGCCCCATAACCACGGCTTTTGCTTACAGCAGCTAAAATAGCAGAAGCCTCCACGGACAAGAAGGGGTAAACAAAACACATGTGTGCACACAGTGGAATATTACTCAGCCTTAAAAAGGAAGGCAATGAGCTGGCGGTGTAGCTCGGTGGTAGAGTGCTTGGCTGGCATGAGAAAGGTCCTGGGTTCGATTCTCAGTACTGCATAAACAACAGGAAAGGGGGCTCTCAAACAATCTACCCTACAGAAGAATTCGCCAGCCACTGTGCTTGTGGAAATATGACAGACCCAGAAATATAAACACGAGTGATCTAACTCACAGTCACGCGGGGAAAGTGCCCAGAATAGTCACATCTGTAGAAAAAGGGGCCCAGAACGTGATGACCACAGCCTACATGATGTGTAGGTAGGAGACCTTGTGACTCTCCCCAGCTTGCCTGTATTATGCACGTCCCTCAGTCCCTGCCATCTTCAGGGCAGACCACGCCCCTTCACATGGTTCTGGTGTCTCTACAGCGCAGATCAGCCTCCCGAGGACAGTCTGGGACAATGCCCAAGTGCACTGCCCATACAGCAGTTCAGCAGGGGAAGGGCCATGGCCAAGCAACAGAGAAGCGCCCCTCTCTCAGCTCACACTGTCCCAGACCCTAGCTCAGCCTTCTGCAATGAACTTGGAGCCAGCTTGCCCTCAGGTACTGTCTACCTGGTCACCAAGGGAGCACTGTAACTCTGCTTCCATCAGAGATCCGGGGTTGGCTAATGGCCACTGGGATGATCCAGAGTTGACAACTAGTTCTAGGCCAGGCATATATGTGATGAGCCCCATATATATCCCAGTAGCCTGAACCTTGAGGTATGTGTGTATATAAGTGTGTGTGTGTGTGTGTGTGTGTGTGTATCCCTAATCCTTGAAGTGTGTGTGTGTGTGTGTGTGTATCCCAGTAGTCTAATCCTTGAGGTGTGTGTGTGTGTGTGTGTGTGTGTGTGTGTGTGTGTGTGAGATGTGGGGAGATGTGGGTGTGGGTGTGCATGTGTATGGGGGTGTGTGTATCTCTAGGGACAGGTGCTGACCTTGGGCAGTTTAATTTGTCCAAGGGAGAGGACAAACTTGACTATCATACAAATGTCACCAAAGCTCAGCACTGAGTCCTGTTGGTGGCATGGCTCCTCCAGCCCTGGGGAGGACTCCTCTACCCCTGGGGAGGACTCCTCTGGCCTTGGGGAGGGCTCCTCCAGCCCTGAGGAGGACTGCTCTGTACACTACTGCCTTTCCATTTCCTCTGGAGCCCTAAGCTGCTTAATTGCTCTGTGCTTGGCCTCCCGCCCCTGGCCCTCCTGGGAGGAAGAACAGAGATTAAGGCTTTTGAGAACATTTAGGAAAGGATTTCCATGTGGAAACCCACAGGGTCAGCTCTGAAAAATGCACTGTGAGGGAAAAAACACCTCTGAGATGCCCACACCCCTCAGGGCTCCTTTCACTATAGACTCGGGCAGGGAAGGTGAGGCCTCCAGAGGCTGTCTGGGTCTCCAGATGCCCAGCCTCTTCTCCCAGCCTGAGAGGCCCTGAGAGGCAGGGCTGCCCCACTTCTGTCTTTACGGAGCAGGGGGTTGGAGGAAGCTGAATCTAAGAGCTGCTGGGCTTGAGCATGAGGCATCTGCCTCAGCCCTCTGGTCAGTTTCCAGTCCCTGCAAAGTCCCAGTATACTGGCCGATGTTGAGGCTGTCCTTCTCACTGTGGCGAATCCAGGCTCTGCTATCTTGCGATCACAGAAGTACAGCCCCCTCCGGGAGGTTCTGCCCTTACTTTAACTTGCCCCTCAACCTAGACCCATGAGACCTCATCTCTTCCTGACACCGACTACTCCCCTGCTAGGCTCTCCTCCCTCTGCTGGCCACTGAGACAGGAGGCAAAATGGACTTAGAGCACATTCTACCTCCCATAGTGAAACAGTCCCCCCCCCCCCGCTTGTGAGAACTTCTTTGGGGCGCCCGCCGCCGGCTTCCCCTGAGACGTACACTCCTGTATCCCAGTACTTTGAGAATAGACTGACCCTGGGTTTGGCGCTGAGCACAATGAGGTGGAAGTCACTGTCCAAGGGGTGGGGCTGGGGGTTCCTGGTGTCTGAAGCTGGACTTTAGAGGGCTCCTTCCTGGGTTCCTCTGTCAGGCCAGAAGGGTCTTAGGTTAGGGCCTGACTGCAGGGCCCAGGCATGGGGGTTTAGCTTAGGCTTCCCAGGCCCTGTGGGAATCCTAGCCTTACAGGATCCCAGCCTTGGTCCTCAGGCATCTCTGGGGGAGTGGCATGATGCCAGTCTCAGGGCCAGCTGTATGCACTTCAGCCTGTGGCCCAGCAGGTCTTGCCCACAGTCACTGACCCTGTGGCTGAGCCTGACTGTGACCCAGCCTTCAAAGATCTCAATGGTTTTCAGCGCCATGGTTCAACTGACTGTTCAACCCTCATCTGGGTCTGCCTCCGAGAAGTCCACCAGGATTGTCACCCTGGCTGGGAGGGAGCATCGCAGTTAGATGTCCTGATCTGGGACATGCAGAAGTTGACACCTGCTAGATTTCACTCCACTGGAGAGGGACAGGGACTGAAAGAGGTCTGTCCTGCCTTTGAGGACTATGACACCTCTACAGGCGGCTGTCTTATGCTGGCTGGGTCTTCACAGAACATGCTCTACTCTATGCACAACTCTGTTACCTTGGTTAATGTCCACACTAACCCAATACCCACAGACCAGTTCGTCAGAGAGGAAGCAAAGGCTCAGAGAGGTAGACTGAACTGCCCAATCTCACACAGCCACTCAGCCCTGAGACAGGAGGCAAAGAGCATTGTACCTCCAAGTGCCAAAACAATGCAGAGGCTCATAAGGCCTCCCAGGGAGCGCAAGGGGTAGGCTTATCTGAGATTTCTCCCTGTGTGTTCCAGCACTTTGAAAAAAAGCAGTCAACTGCCCAAGATGGCAGCTCTGTCACCAACAGTAAGACCTGAGTATCTGAGAGCGACTGAGGTTTGACGGGGTCCAGGACCATGGTCGGCACGTACCACCACGGCCCACCCTCTCTGTGGGTCAGCTGGGGACTGCTGCTCTAAGAGTTCAGGGTTATTTTTAAACACTGATTTTGGAGAGGCTGGGAGGGGAAAAAGAAGGGCATGTGAAGAGAAACAGACCTTGGTGAGACAGATGAGACCCCCACCGCCAAGAACGGATCTGTTTTCCCCGTCAGCAGGGCAAGGGCGCACTGAGCAAGGGACAGCGGGACAGGGGGAAGATACTGGAGGGCCTCATCAATAACCTGGACACTCAGCAACTTCTGTAGCTCCCCGCTGCCTGTCTCTAGTCCTGATGCCAGCCGCTGGGCAGAAGCCAGGTACCCCGTTGGTCTAGAGGGTGAGGGTCAGCCAGACTTGTGGGTAGAGTCCTCAAGGCCAGTCACTCTGCCTGGGGCTACTTTCTGGCCTTGTCACCGCTTGTAACCACATCTCTGGTGACGGGGAGAGCCTCCTTCAGTCCTCTGTGCCCTAGAGCAAAGGTAGAAACTGTGCAGACTCCCAGGATCACTGTGCTGTCTCAAGACTCTTCCCATAGCATCAGGCCCTCACGTGGCTGTGGGCCACTATCCTTGCCTTTAACTCTCTGCATGACTGCCACCCACCAGCACAGCTCCCAGGCAGCCACGGTCCCCATTCCACAGAGCACACCAGGCCACTCGCCCACTTGAGAAATCAAAGCCTTGCTCCATACTGGGGCCTTGGCTCTACCTAACCACCCATACCGCCTGCTGCATAGATTTCTCCCCTCAACCTTTATAGTTGCTACCTCCCAACCCCAGGCCATCCTCTCCACCCTGCAGCCAGGGCTAGAGGCTCAAGGGGGTGGAGCCCACTTGCAGCTTTCCTTCCTGATTCTTACCCCTCAAGAGTCCCCCCTTAAATGGTGCCCACCCTAACTGTCCAAATGCTAAGTCTGGGTGGGAGCTGTGCTGCTCATGGGGTTTGTGTCCTGTCTTGAGAGTGAAGTGAGGGGTCAGGGGCTTGCTTCTCGGCAGATAGTAGCCACAAGGACAAATCACCAGTCAACTCCAGTCCCCAAAGCACACAAAGGAGCTGAGAGCCGTGGGGAGGATGGACTGCTCTGCTTTCTGGGTTCCAAGTGGCCTCAGGGATGTCCAGAGTCTCGCCTGTGTCCTAGCCTGCCACGCCCAGGCATTCTCTTCTGAACCATCTGGGACATCCATATCAGATCTGCCTATGTCAGCGTCAACTTGCCGCTGAAGCAGCCATGGTGTCCTACGAACACCTGATGAGCTGCCACTGGGCGTCAAGCAAACCTGACAGACAAGGCCCCATGGCTCTGATGAAGGCCCTGGGAAGGACAGGCATTAAAGCTGTCACGTGATGAGCTAGTGACTAAACTTGGGCCGTACTAATGGCGGTAGTGACATTAGCGTTCATATAAATAATTCCACCAGGCCAAGGTCCTCCAAGGTCTCCATGGCCTCCCTGTGGACAACAGCGCTATGACCAGACATAAACAGGGGAGCAGAGGACCCGCAAACGGAGACTGCAGGCGGCAGCTGACAGAACCTATCTGTGTTAGGACAGAGCTCAGCATCTTCCCCCTCTCACCTTGGCTCACCATCCTTGTCTGTGCCAGAGCCTGTGCAGATGTGGAGGGAAATAATAGGCCAGGAGAAAAGCGTCAAGCCTGGGTCTGTACGCCAGAGTCGGGATGTGAGGCTGGCTGCAGGGCCAGCTGATGGGGTCAGACACACACATCAAGGAAACACATATACCCTCACGTCTGCTTGGCAGCTATACAACCCAAGAAACATGCACTCGTGCACGCACCCGCCCACACACAACCCAGAGGTGTGTGTATGTATGCCCCACGCCCAATAACCAGCTCACAGCCTGTGTATCACCAGTGGCTGTTGTCACTCAAATTCCCAGCAGTCAGCCTGATGTCAGGTGCGTGAGCTTTGGTTTTTAGGACAACACGTACCTGGAACTTGGGACATGTCCCTGGGTGTTTGAGGGCAGATCAAAGCGTGCAGTGCACCTCTGATCTGTTTCGGGTAGTAGGAAGAAAAACAGTGCGTTCCCTCACAGTGTTAGCCAGAGTATGGATGGAGGAAGGCGGCAGGAGAGGGGCACCTCCCACCTGCCACCAGGACACGTGGTCCGCAGTGGGAGGGGCAGGCCAGCCCCTTATACCCCCCCTCCCCCCGCAGCTCGGTTCATCCGGTTGAGATCAGTTTGCTTTGGCTCTTTGTCTTGTGGTTCGTAGTGGGCATCTTACAAACCCATGATAAGCTGGCTGAGGTCATCCTCTCTTTCCCCAACCCAGACAGAATTTCTCTGTGTGGACCTGGCTGTCCTGGAACTCACTGTGTAGACCAGGCTGGCCTTGAACTTGAAGGCCTGCCTCTGCCCTCTGTCCTTTGCTTCTGCCTCTGCCTCTGCCTCTGCCCTCTGCCCTCTGCCCTCTGCCCTCTGCCCTTTGCCCTTTGCCCTTTGCCCTCTGCCTCTTTGCCTGCCTCTGCCCCTGCCCTCTGCTCCCTCTCTCTGCCTCTTGTCTCTGCCTCTACCTCTGCCACTGCCACTGCCACTGCCTTCTGCCTTTGCCCTTTGCCTTCTGCCCTCTGCCCTCTGCCCTCTGCCCTCTGCCCTCTGCCCTCTGCCTCTGCCCTCTGCCTCTGCCTCCCAAGTGCTGGGATTAAGGGTGTGCACCATCATCCGGCCCAATCTCCTTTTATGAGATCCATGAGTTGGAGCTCAGAGAGGCCTGGGGATGTGTCAGAGCTGAAGGGTGGTGCACCATAAAAGCTCATCTGAGGCTGTTCAGCCCCAACTACGGAGGGACTCACACTGGATTTGGGGTGTGGGCTTCTGTGCATCAGCACGGATACTCTGGCACTGAGCTAGCTAGGTAAGGTGACGCAAGCTGCTTCACCAGTCTGTTTCCTGGTGTGTGACTGGACCCATGCCACCCACCTTGAGGACCACAGTGAGGCTAGACAGAAGGGCTATAGCTAGCAGGGCAGCCACAGCTCTGAGCTCATGGGTGGAGCAGCTCCCAAAGGCAACGATTAGGTCCTGAGAGGTTCCTTGCCCTTTAAGAAACATGTGTGACGACCGTGCCTGATGCCACTCCAGCTCTCCTCCCCAGTGCTGCTCAGCCTTTCCTCAATTTCCATCCACGTTGGCAGTCTCCCAGATTCTTAACACCACCTATATATTTTGCACACAGTAGGCACTAAACATCCCCCACCCCCTGCCTCTGCAGAGCAGGAACCTGCTGACATTCTGCCTGGACATTGGCAAAGCTTTAGAAACTTCTAGATAGGAAAAAGGAAACTTCTAGAGAGGTCAAACAGAGGTGTGGTGAGAATGGCTAGCTCCTCCTGCTGAGCCACTTGGCTTGGAGTGATGGGGCGGGCATAGGGCCCAGAGTCCCACTGTGTGTGAAGCCATCTTCTCCAGGAGCCCCTGTCAGGTGAGAGAGAGGAGAAGGCTCTGAACACTTGAGTCTAATGGGAAGAACGCAGCTTTACTGCCTCTGGTCTCCCTAGGCCCTCCCTTCCAGAGATGAGCTTATCCCCATTTAAGGCTCCCTCCGGCGACTGCTCCCCACCTCACAGCCAACCAGGCTCTAGAGGGTGCAAGTTCTGAGCCCAAACAGGGCTGCCCCTTCCAGAGGCTCCCCACGCTCCACCCATCAGCGGTTCTCTGTGTGTTGCTTGCTAGATGGGAAGTCAGGTCCCCACTGCCATCCCACTTCATAGGAGAGGAAACTAAGGCCGGAGGGAAGTAGGCAGCGTAGTGACAGCTAACTGTGGCTTTCCAGGCCTGCTGAAGGCTCCTGGTGCCCTTCTCTTTGGGGCCACCACCAGCTCCCCACTGTGCCTCAGTATCCTTCTGCTGCATGTAAAAGAAGATTCTGGCTGAGATGACCCTTGGCCTTTTCAGTATGGCCAGCTTCTGCTTCAGGCCTCCCAGCAATCAGCTGTTTAGAGAAGGGGGACCAGCATCCAGAACCCCAGGCTCTCCGGAAGAGGTGTGACTGGAGGGATGTCCCTTATGGAGATAGACAGGGGGGAAAGTGGGCACACCCACTGCCTATTGGAGCGTGGTCTGGTTTCTCTCCCAAGACCTCCTCCGTGTCAGGGGCCTTCACCGGGGAGAGGAACTAAGGTCCTGAGCCTGTTCCCTCTCTCTCTCTCTCTTTTTTTTTTCTTTTCTTTCTTTCTTTTTTTTTCCAGAGCTGGGGACCGAACCCAGGGCCTTGTGCTTGCTAGGCAAGCGCTCTACTGCTGAGCTAAATCCCCAACCCCTGTTCCCTCTCATAATGGGGCAGCCCACCCATCCTAAGGGATATAAGAGGGACTAAAGAGGAGATGAGGTGATGTTGACTGACATTCATTCATTAATCCACTCTTTCACACACGTGTGAGACGATCCTGGGACCCACAGACCTGCAGGGGGCTAAACAGGAATCTTGACTGCAGAGGGGGGTCCAGATTGGTCTAGGTTGAAAGCCCTAGAAGCTGAGGTCTGGTAGGTAAGCAGGCCAGAATCAGAGCAAAGGAAACTGAGTCTGTATGCTAAGGTACGCTGCCAGTAGGAAGCCCAGTCGTGCTGAGGTCCTGAGGCAGGAGGTGGGTATGGCCCACTGCCCCCTGGGGACATGATTGGCTCCCATTGTGTTCTGCCTGGCAACCCTGGCTGGCCTGCTGATTGGGCACAGAGGAATAGAAAGCCATCCCTGGGCACTGGGTAGGGAGGGGACATGGAACAGTGCATTTGTCTAAAGCCAGTTGTCACCAGGGTCAGGGCTCCTAAAGGTGATCAACCTTTCAGAAATTGAAGATGTGAGAAGCCTGGGTCAGAACTTGATTCCCTCATCCCCCAACCCCTACCCCTGCCATCACCATGTCGGGCTGGTTCACAAAGCATTCAACTTACCCCACCTCAGACCTGTAGCTTTCAGCATACACCAGGCCCTGGTCTCTCACCTAGCTCTCTCTTCCCAGCCACCCTCCATGCCAAGCTCTTGCCATTAGGGCGTTGAGGCAGAGAGAAGGTGTAGAGCTCAAAGTCACAAAGCAAGGTGTGGCAGAGCCAGGACAGGGGCTGTCTATGCTCCCCTACAGGGCTGAACATCCAGACTCCCACTAATGACGCCAACCGTCATTACCTTCTTCTGGAAACTTCCATAAGACTTTCCCTTTTTGCAGAGTTCTGTAAGGCAGGGGCCAGAAACAACTGCATATACCGGCTGTGATCCCCCTGCAGCTGCTGGTCTCTCTCTTGACTCTCCAGTCACCATTGGCTCTAAACCCCAACCAAGGCAAGTGACTGGGTCAGACCTGGTAAAGGCAAAAGAGGCTTCCAGTCTACCAGCCTGCCACCCACCCTCCTTGCATGTGCTGGAAGGACTCTGCCTGCTCCAAGGGATGCAGAGGCTAGGAACATGTCACCGGTGACCCCTTACCATACTCTACATAGGCCAGACTCTGGGCTTGCTGTCCCACGGGGCCCTATCCATCCCCAGTGAGAGTCAGTTCTCAGATGAGCAGCCCTGTGAAGTGTCCCAGCTATGCTGGGGTTCTGGGGCCTTATAGCTGAGGTTCTGAGGCCTTATAGCTGGGGCTCAGCACATATGTGAACCCCCTGAATTGTGGCTTAGAGGAGACAGATAGGTGTTAGGATGTCATTATGGGGACCCCTTCTGTACCCACACTGCCCTGAGGCATGCAGGAGAAAAGTAAACTTCAGCATCAGCCATAAGCACAGATGTCTCCGAAGCCCAGAGAGATGCCAGGGACCCTAGGCAGTCAGCCATCACTGGCGGACTCTATATTGGCTTGGCTCCTCCCTGTCCTGATTCCATAATGACTGTCATCTCTCACCCTCCAGCCCATTTCCCAGGGTAGTGTCCATGTCCTGTTGGTTCATGGAGCATTCAAGTCACCCCTATGTCAGGCCTGCAGTTCTAGCACACAGCAAGCTCTGGTCTGTCACCTAGCTCTCTCTTCCCTTCTTCTCTAGACCCTTGCTATTAGGACATTGAGGCACAGAGAGGGTCAGCGCAAGCCCAAAGTCACACAGCAAGGGGTGGAAGAGCTAGGACATGGGCAGACCTGAGGGGCTTGTGTATGTCCTCTCTGCAGGGAGAGCCACCCTTCCTTGCTCTTTGAGATACTTCTGGCTGGGCACAACCCTGGTCCCTTGCATCCCAGTTTTCACGTCAACCCTGTTCCTGCCTGCCCCTCCTCACAACATCTCCCACACTAGATCTGTGTGGCTCAGCCCCCCTGCCTGCCCTGGGCTGGCATTCCTACAGCAGCCTGCACTGCAGCTTCTGGGTGGCATTAAGAGCCAGGCCATAAAGGAGGCCAGCTCCCTCGCTCCCGCCCGCTGCCCCTGGAATCCACCCTCCCGAGCAAGGCCAGAGATAAACCTTTTTTTTATCCATTTTGGCAGACAGCACACATGGGTCTCTGTGCCCTTATCGAGCCATAATCCAGATGGACCGTGGCAGCCCAGAGGGCTGGGTGCCATGTAGGGCAGCCATGGGACAACCTTATGGTAGGGGCTGGCGGGTTACATCATCCTTAAGGCTAGGGGTGCTGTGCTGATCCTCAGGGTACAAGCAGGGGCACAGGGTATGGGGGGAGTGGATGTACCCAGTTAGCTTGTGACAAAGCTGAGACCCAAACCTAAGCGGCTGACAAGGAGCAGGAAGGGCTCTGAGCTTGGAGTCTGAACACAGGTTTCAGTCTCAGCTCTGACACTTCTTAGCTATGCTGCCCTGGGTGAGTCCCTTTCCTTTTTAGAACTTGGGCCACGGTGGATATCTTATTAATTAGAATCTTCTTCTTCTTCTTCTTCTTCTTCTTCTTCTTCTTCTTCTTCTTCTTCTTCTTCTTCTTCTTCTTCTTCTTCTTCTTCTTCCTCCTCCTCCTCCTCCTCCTCCTCCTCCTCCTCCTCCTCTTCCTCCTCCTCCTCCTCCTCCTCATCCTCCTCCTCCTCCTCCCCCTCAACAGATTCAGAGCCACAGAGAAACCAGGGGAGCAAAGAGCCCCAGGAGGAGCCTGTCAGTGAGACTCACTGTATCACATCCTGGGTCCTTCCCCCTCTACCCACACAGAGGACAGGTATGGCTAACACCCTTCTTGGCTGAGCAAAGGCTCCACTGGTCCAGGGGCACCAGGTTCTAGAATGGCCTTCCAGTGGCACCATTTATAAGAAAGAGACCTGGAAATTGGCCAAAGGCAAAAAAAAGACCAAACTATGTCTCAAGAGGGTCAAATTCAGGTGCTTCCTCAGAGCAAAGAATGGTCACACTCAACATCCCAGGCCAGCCCAGCCGTGCAAAGCCAATGGAGATGCTTAAGCTCCAAAAACTGGGTTCAGATCGACACTCTTTCCCAAGGCTGAAGAGAGCTCTGAAATACATATCTACCTGATGTCTCAGAATACACTGCCTGTGACAAGCAAGGCCCACAGGGGAGAATGGGGGACTCTGTGGAACACACGGCAGCTGGCGGCTGGCCCTGGTGAAGACAGGAATATTTGCTGTCACTGACCAACAACACATGGGTAACCATCAAAGCCACCACACAGATTTAGGTAGGAAAGAGCTAGAAGCCAGGGGCAGCAACAGATCTAATTCCACGGTCTAGGTCCCTCAAATAAAATACAGAGCAATAGAGAAAATCCCTACATAAGAACCAAAACGGGGGGGTTGGGGAGACGGCTCAGTGGGCAAAGTGCTTTGTCACGCACATGAGCACAGGGACCTCATTTTGGATCCCCAGCACTTGTGTAAGATTTTAGCCAAGTGCTGTAGCGGGTGCCTCTCATCCCAACGCTGAGGAGGGAGAGATGGGGAGACCCCTGGAGCACAGCTGAATTGGTGAGCACCAGACTCAGTTAGCAAGTGATATACCCCCGCCACCCCCAGTCTCAAAACGTAAGATGGGAAAGCAATGGAGGAAAATACCAATGTTGAACTCTGGCCTACACAGTTATACACACATGCACACGCATACACATGCACGCACACAGATACTCATGCTTAAACATAAAATATAAATGATCGCGCCTCCTCAGGCAGGCACACAGGACACTGGATCCTCTTCCCTGAGGTCATGCTTCCTGGGGACGTCCTTATCCCAAGAAGGACTCGTTTCCTAGTGATCTCCAGCCTCCTTCAAGGGAGCCCCAGAACCTTCTCCTTTGGTAGACTCTTTGGTCAGAGACTCCATGTCTGGGTTTCCTCATCTATCACTCAGGGCCAACAGTAACAAATGTCTTTGTACTCAATGCTTTGGTCTAAAATGGGGGATTCCGCTCTCAGAGCCGAGGTCACCTCTTATGCGGCCCCACTGAATGCCCAAGGAATACCTGGCCTCTGGGAAGCTCACTCCTTCCTCTGTAATGGGGCAAGGGAAGTGTGCCATAGATGCCATAGCTTATCAGCTTGGCACCTTGGGCAAACAAGGATCCTCTCGCAGCCTCTGTGTTCCTATCTGTCTAATGGGATGGTGCTCGGGTCCTACAGCTTAATGTCCATGCATTGAAGTGTTTTTCTCTTGCTTGGCCCTATTGGGAGGTGGTAGTCAGTTAAGAGGTAAGGCCTAGTAAGTCTTCCAGTCACTGGGGACATGTGTGAAAGGGCTGCTGAGACCCCAGCCTTTCTTCTTACTGTCTTCCATTCCAGCCAGAAGGTAAGGAATTTCCTCTATCATACATTACTACCATGATGCTCTGCCTTACCAGAGGCCCAAAGCAAAAAACACCACTGACCATGGGCTGATGGTCCAAAAGGATGAGCCCGAACAACCTTTCCTTGTTTTAAGATGATTGTCTCAGGTCTTTTGTTACAGTATGGACAGCAGATCCCAGACATGGCTGATCACAGTACCTGGAGTATGGCTATTACAGATAAATGGGGGATGGGTTAGGAAGGCAACATCACTACTCCTAGACCTCTAGGTCCAAAACTTATGGTCTAATCAGAGGCTGGGCCACTTCTTGTAGGAGGTTAGTCACCAGATCTCTGTTAGTGCTGTCGTCAAGAGTGGCCATAGACAGAGTTTGTGAAAGGCAGATGCTGTGTTCAATAAAGTTTTATTGACACAAACCATCGGCCCAAGTTCCTAAGCTTCTGGCCCAGCAAGCCTTCCTGGGAACTGGTTGGAAGTGTAGACTCAGGGTTGTCCTATTCTGCCTGAGAACCTGGCTACTTGCTAGCAGTTCCCAGTGTCACAGCTCCAGTGTCTGCAGGGTTAATCTGCCCTAGGCCGGAGTACCCTTGGGGGAACCACACTGAATGCAGGTTGAGACTTGGAGGGAGTGTGGGGAGGGGCGACAATGCCAACTATAACAAACCAAGTCACCAAGGCCGATAATTGACAGTGGCTGCTGTTCCGACCAGAGGCTTGTCATCTGTGATAAAGTGAAGTTGCCTCTAGGCCAATCAACTTCAAATTTATGCAAATAGGACCGCCGCAGAGCTGCAGAGCCCCTCTCTCGAATAGTTGCAGTCCGTCTCTTAGCTGGCCTGGAGGACTGTGGCCACTCACACATCTGCCCCCAACCTGGTCCGTGGCTGGAATTAATGAGCCCCCACTTAGGCTCCCCCAAATTGGCACCAAAACAGCCACCATGAGCCAGGCAAGACTTGAATGCTCCTCTCAAAGGTGGCAGTGGCTCCAGGAATGATCTATGACATGGCCACAGGCCTCAGTGGACCAGGCCTACCTGTTCTCATTAACTGTCATTCAGGCTGGCTTCTCAGAGGCATGGCTGGGCATGCAGAGGACCAGGCACTTCTAAAGAATGCAAGAAGTGGCACTCGATCCCCTTGGTGAGCACGTGCAAGCTCTTACCAGCCCAGATCTGAGAAGGCAACAGTGTCTCTCTCTCTCTGCTGGCTTGCAACCTTGCAGTCCCTGAAACCACAAATGCATCAAAGCTCCCAAAAGAATTCCTCATCAGTCCAACCCCCAAACTCCTCTATCTCAGATTGCTACCTCCATGACCTGCTTTTCACCCGAGGATGAGCTACTGAGCTGAAGAGAGTAGGGGTTGTAGAGTAGATAAAAGACACCTCCATGCATGCCCCCAAAAGAAACACCAGTTAAAACACAAGTGTCCTGTTTGAGCCTACCACATGGGGACCTCGTGCCTCCTTACCCAGGCATGGAGTCATTGAGAGCTTCCCTCAGGACCAGACCAAACCTCTGATTGTCTCACCTCGAAGTAGGAGACACCCAGCTCCCAAGGGCTTTCTTCTCCAGCCTGTGCCTCCTCCTAGGTCAGATTCCAGCACTGCTATCCCATGGGTTCCTTCTTCTGCCCCCTCATATCAGCTACAACCTCTTCCTTCACTGTCTCCTGAATCACAATGGAGCAAGAGCATCCCTCTGGGGCCACTGGGCCTGCCCCACCCACCACTGCCCAAGACGTCAAGAAGGGGTGCCAGAAGGGCCATTCAACAACCCACACGGCTTTGGAGGCACTCGCCTTGAGGAGAGCTCACCTTGGGGGGAATACTTAGGGAGTTTATTTACGGGGGGGGGGGTGGGAACGCACTTTAGGGAAACATCTTAGAGGGCCACGCCTGTTAGATTTTCATCAACCTCACAGAAGCTAGAGCTGTCTGGGAACATGAGCAGAAAGAAGGCTTCCTGTGGGCATGTCTGGGGTGAATTTTCTGGAATGATGACTGACGTGGGAGACCCCAGCTCACAGTGTGCAGCACCTCCCCTGGGCAGGTGGTCTTGAGTTCCTGCCCTCCCTCAGTGATGGAGTGTGACTTGGGGTGTGTGAGCCAAAAAAATAAAAAATAAAAAAAATAAAAGCATTTCTTCTTCATGTTGTTGGTTTAGCTCCATGTTTTTATAATGGCAATAGGAAGCAATCTAAGATAGACGTTCACCTTGGAGGCTCACTCTGGGTGGGGACCTGGGGGGCGTGGCAGAGCCCACCACGCACACTCAGAGTGGAAACGTGTCCCCCCTGGCCCACCGTAGGAAGGTTACCCTTTCCCAACCAGAACGTGTCTGGTTATGGAGAGGAAATTGCCATGTCTTGTGGCCTCAGTCGATGTTTGGGAAAACAAAAAGCATTTTGGAGGTCTAATTAGCACTGCTTTGGGGGTTGGAGCTGTGGGCTCAGAACTTCCTTCCACCAGGGAGGTAACATCAGAGGTTTTTGTGAAAGAGCTCGGTCTGCAAAAACCGAGGAGAATCAGCAACGGGAGGGGGTCTGAGGTGGGGAGCATGCTCGCAGAGGGTGGCCACAGCCACAGCCACCGAGGACAAAGGGGGGGGAGGCTCCTGCACTCATGACAGTCTTTAAGTAGGGTGCCAGTTCTAGCCTGTTGGGGGAGGCTCCAGGGTGAATTGTGACCTCAGAGTTGTCCTTCTCCTTGCCAAGCCTCTGTATGCACTCAAGGAAAGCAAGGAGTAGTCAGGGCCACTCGTGAGCTTCAGAGGAGGCCACAGGCCTGATCTGAGTCACGGCCACGTTCAGGACCCTGTGGCAGATCACAAGTGGCAGACGGGAACTGGAGCCACATCTTAGACTTCTGGGCACCGGGTGTCTACACTGCCTCCAGCAAGTCCAGTTCCCATCCATGTGACTCCTGAGTGGCTCAGGGTGGGAACTCAGATACTTGGGGCCCAAGGGCTTCCTGTGCTCTGACATCAATCCTAGTGTCTTCTGGGAAAACACCTCCTTGTCCCAGAGACTAGAATTCATAGAGTCGGGCAGAGGTTTAAGTGCTTCCAGTGGAACTAGTGAACAGTGGAACCAGGAGGGACAGACTGCCCTGAGCACCTACTGTGTGCCCAGCTCCACAAACCTTGACCCCTTACATATTTGAAAATAGGGCCCTGTTCTCAGTTTTCAGGAGAGAAAACCAAGTCCAGAAAGACAGCCCTGCTTGCCTAAGATCACACAGCAGCTGAGCTCAGCTGAGCTCCTGGGACTTAGACCTAAGCTTGTCTGATCTCCGCGGTCCAGAATCTTTCCGAGCCTTGGCTCTTGCCTTTGGTCTTTAGGAGGAAAAGTGGGGTTTAGAGGAGATTAACTTAGTCCCCGTGTCCCAAAATCAACCAGCTTTAGTTACCAGGAGTCCCCTCCTACCCCTTCAACCAAAGAAAGATTAGGAACATATGAACCACTAGTGTTCCCATTGCTCAGAGGTGCCTGTAGGCACCTCAGACACCAGCTCCTCACAGCCCTTGAGACCCCTTGGCAGGGGACAGGGGGCACTCAGACCACCAGGGAAGTGTCACCTTTCTGACTCTTTATTCAGTCACTTTAATTAGCTTGTGGTTCAGATCCCAGCTAATAAAGAATGGGATACCCCACATGCCCAGGAAAAGGTAGTAATAGACACGGAGGCTCTAAACATTCATGGCTTACCTCCTGGCCCCAGAGATGAGGCACTGGAGAGTCACCATTTAGATTAGAACCATTTACAGAACAGTTACTACATATATGTCCCAGCCTAGGGCCCGGGAAAACATGCCGGACTAGTCTTGGGGGTCATGTGCCATCCTGAAGCCCTGCTGTGCAGGGCCTTGGGTCAGCAGAGGGGCAGGGAAAGTGCTTTTTCTGGGAGCTACCCCAACTAGGTGCCTGGGGAACACAAGGCCCACGGCTGTCTCTGTGGCCTCTGCCAGTGTTGACTTCCCGAGGCTGAAGCAGGCTGATGTCACTGAGAGCCCCTAGGTGTCCAGCTGGACGTGGGAGTGGAGGAGGCGGCTGTGGGCAGGGAGGGCATGAGTGGGCTACGGGGAGGGGAAGAGGCCTGGCTAGCCTTGGCCAGGTTACAAATAAACTCCAGCCCAGCCGCTTCCCAGCCGTGCCGGAGGGAGAGAAAATAGCTTTCACACTGTATTTGCTGATTTTTTTTTTCACTCTGCCGCTTCTAAATCGATCCCGAACAGATTGTCCGATTGTTTGGATTTCAGGAGAGAAGTCGCACGCCTTTGGCTGGTCTCTCTCCTGGTGACATTCTCCCCCTCCTCTTTTAGCCAGGGTTTAGAAGGACACCCAAGGCTGCCTGGGCTCATCCTGGGACCTGGGACCTGGGACCTGCAGGTGACAGGTGAGGGCCAGCTCCAGAAGGGAAAGTTTTGCATTCCACAGAGGCACTCTTCCCTAGGGGTCCATAATGACACAATGTCCCTGGTGGGCTATCTCTGTTGCTCTAGTAAAGATGGGACCCTCCAGGCCTGGAGCCATGGAGCCATGCCCTCCAACTCCCTTGTCCAGGAGAGCGCTGTAGGTGTGGGGCTGAGACACAGACACAAAGGACCATAACAACTCAGTGGTCCCAATGCCCATAGCAGGCAGCGTAGCTACATATCCTCTTACGGACTAACAAGACTGCATTACACAAAGGACTGGGTCACCTGACCTCCTAGGGTGGGTTGATTAGTACTGTCTGCTCTGGGCACAACAGTGGGTGGTAGGGGCATGCATGTCATTCTAAGTCTCCAGGGTGAAAGTAGAGCTCTGTGCTGCATGGCTGGGGTAGGAGTTCTGGGGCCCCTACCTCCATTCAGCTTCCCATGGATGCTCAGGGATAGCCAGGTCACAATGTAGAGAGTGTCTCCAACTCATTCCTCAAAGCTTTACTGCTGTTCCATTTGCCTCTCTAGCCTAAACGGCACCTGGGTTGCAACTTCTTCCAGGCAGGCCTCCTTGATGCACCCCCAACCCCCGCTAGACAGAGTTGCTCCATATCTGTCGTGCCCAACATTTGTGAGTTTTCTCACAAAGCGGTCACATCCCAGGACAGAGAAGGTGACTGTCTCATCTGCACCAGAGGCTCTGACTCCATTGGGCAAGCCCTAGAGGTCAGTCAGATCAGAAGAACTCCTGACACTTGGGACAACTGACCCTCCCAGTCCTGCTGTCCTGTGCTGCCTCTAGCTTTTAAACCAGGCTTCAGTGTTCCAGCCTTTCCTCATTTGTCACGCACCCCCAGAAAAACCAGAAACCCCCAGAGCAGGGTTCCATGCCTCTCGTACAGGCCCGTCCTTCCCCTGAGCTGGTTACCCTGTCTTGCTGTCCCAGGCATTTAGATAACAGGAGGTAATGAACGGATCCGTTGCCTTTAGCAATCTGACGTGGACCCACTTTACAGAGAAGAAAACTGAGGTAGAGAGGTGAAAGAGCACTGAGTGAGGCCAGCATTCAGAGGGCTGGGCCCAGGGCAGAGACCATTCTCTTTTCCTCGATAGCTGACCAAGGCATTCTCCTGCAGGTGGGAGAGGGAAACTGGCTGGGCTCCATGACTCCTGCTTTAGAAAGCCCCTCTGCTGGGACCTGCTGTTTGCAGAGTGGCAGAGTACCACTGTGGTCAGGAAGGGGCTCTCCCAACCCTCAGGGCCCCAGGGTAGCTAGCTAGGTTGTCCAGGCCTGTGGATGCCTTTCAGTATCCCTGGTTTCTGCTATCCCTTCTCTGTTCTGTCCCCTGGGCTCTTGAAAAGAGCTGGCATGGAGGGCTGTGTGGCCCTCACGGCTGTGCCATGACAATCCTCAGCCTCCCCTGCCCCCATCACTGCAACTCTGAGCCCAGGCTCCTCCTCTGATTTTGTTCCCCTGCAGGCGGCAGGTGCCCTTCGAACACGCTGTTTCTGCTCCCAGGGCTCTGAGCAAAGACAGCACAACGTGGCCTCTTGCATGATGGGGAGAAAAGAGTCAGAGCCATTCCAAGGCAATGGGTAGGAAGGAAGTTCAAGCTGAGTACGGCTCTGCCCTGTTGCAGGACCAAACTCTGGGATACCAAAGGGACCTGGCCCTAAGCTGGACCACCAACTCAGTGAACAAATCATGATGGGGAGAGAGACAGGAGGGTGTCGCCTCTCTGCACTAGCCGTTTGAAGTTTCCCTGGGCTGCCCTGACATGAAGCTATAGTGCTTTTCCTGCCATCATTCATTCATTCACCCACTCATTCATTCATCCACCCATTCACTTGGCCATCCCTGTCTCCCTTCAGTCAGAGCAAACCTGTCCAACCTGCTGGGTCTAAGTAGGAGCAGGCTTCTCCACCCAGAATAGAGAAGGCTAGTCCTGCCCTACCTTCTGTGGTATTCATGTCATCCTATGAATGTACACTGAGCATTTACTATAGACCAGACTCACCTAAATCCTACAAGAACCCCAAGAAAAGGAAACTGAGGGCCAGAGAGAGTCAGAGGTGGGGTGGGACAGAGGAGCCATCGATGGAACTGGTGGGCTACTCAGAATGCTACAGTCCCTGCCTCTACCCTCTCTGCCTGCCTGTGACCGTTGTCACCATGCTTATCCAGGTCCACCAGACTTTGAAGACACTGGAGCTCAGAAGAAAGCACAAGGCCCCTGGCTGGCTGGCAGGGGTGGGGCTGGAACAGAGTCCCAGTCTGTCACTGCCTCTTTTGCTGGGCAGTTGCCACTGTGCTGGGACAGGCACGACACTGAGCTTCAGTATCCTTCCATGACATTCCAGTTACTATTGTGGATACCCCTGCTGCAGGGGTCCAGGCACCACGGGGGTTGCTTCTTCCGGGCCTCCTCAACGTCGAGGCTTGGCTCGGAGTAATGGGTTTGCATCACAGAGTAGGGCTTCTGAAAGCTGTGGCTGGGCCCCGAAGTAAAAAACCAATGCATTCTAAACAGTCACCCATTTTTCAGGGGGAGGAAACTGAGGCCACGGGGCCATATAACTTACCCAAGGTCCCCCAGTGAGCAGCATGCAGAAGAGACACTTGTCCAGAATGGAGCCCAGTACAGCCTCTGTGACTCCCAGGGCTCGTTGCCTTGGTGACAGGCCCCAGCACAGCAGCTGGGCTCGGTCCCAAAAGGACTCCAATTCCAGGCAGTTACACCCAGTAATGTCACATCCCAGACCTGCTCCCAGAAGCCTGAACCATCTAAACACCACAGTGGAACAAACAAGGTGACGGTGTGTGTGTGTGTGTGTGTGTGTGTGTGTGTGTGTGTGGGGGGGGGGGGGGGGGAAGGCTTCCCGCTGTGCTCACGGGGGCCAGCGAGGACGCCAGCCTGTCTGCAGATTCACAAAGGCTCCATCAGCCTGTTTCCAGGTGTGTAGAGAGTGGGACTCAGGCAGCCTTCGGGCCCCACATCCTGAAGCCCCAGGCCCTGCTACAGCCCAGGAGGGAGGGCTCCAGAACCAGTGTAAGCTCTGTGCAGTACACAGTGTGCTCACAACAGCCTGTATCCTGCCCCCCAGCCCTTACAGAGCCCACTCCATCCAGGGTCAAGCCAGATCTGACTCTAACTGGCCACCTTCCTTCCTGATTTCAGGATTCAGCTCTCCTTAGAGAATCGGAGATCTGCTTGGGGCTCTCTGAGGGTGGCAGGTGACAATGAGCACAAAGGTCTGGGAAACAGACACATGTCAGGCTAGATTGTGACAAAGGAATGTATTCAAGCCTGAAGATGTCACTTTGGAACCAGGTCTCTGTGGGACTTACGGCATTCCTTCTAGAAATGTCCTTCCTCTCCTCTGCCAGGCATCACTCCTGCACACCCTTCAAGATGCCAGCTTTTCCAGTAGCCCTCCCGGCCCCCCTCAGGTACCTCTGTTCTCCTGCCTCCAGTCTACGCAGCACAGCAGGGCAAGTGGGTCAAATTCCCTCTGCCGCTCCTCCGAGCCTGGCTCTGAGCGAGCAACTTGCAAGGTGCTCTGGGAGCTGGGAGTGAATGGACGCTAACTATGCTTGTTCTCAGCTGGATTCCAGCTGCAGGTTTCCCACAAGCCTCTGTGAAGCAGCCCCCATCGCCACCACCACCGCCGAAGCACGCCTGGTAGTGTGGACGAGATGCTGGAAGGAATCTGCCTTTAATTTGTGCTGATGTCTAAGAAAATGTCATTTTATCCTGAGCCCCTTGTTCGTCCAGGATCTTCAAGACCTGGTGCAGGAGTCGAACTTTCCCAGCCCCACAGGGCTCTCAGCCAGGGCAGCTACGTTCCCTCCTCCAGCCTTGCCTCTGCCTGTTCCTAAGAGGCCGCCAGGCAGGGATAAACAGATTAGGGAGCTGGCTTTTAAGAGACCACGATTGGTCTTGTTTTCCATGGAAGTGTGAACAACAAAAATCATTTTTTTTTCTCTCCCAGGCTCATAGAACTGAATTCACTGTTAAACAGGTGTCATTTGAAATGTGTGAGGACTATTTCTCTATTCTCCAAGGTGTGTGTACCCATGTCTGCTGAGGTCAGCTGGGCAGAGAGCTGTGGGGTGTTCAGCGCCCACCCCACCCCCAGGAAGGTGAGAGCAGGGTGCTGGGCATGTGGTGACCTGTGTGCCCTATTCACCGAGACTTACTTGAAAATACAGATGGACGAGGGTTCCCATGGACAGAAAAGGGATTCCAGAGGTGACTCTCAAGAGTTGGCCTGGGGGGGGGCGGGTGTCGTGTAGTTCATACTTTATGAAGCATCTGTACCCCTCCCCCAGCCTCTGAGTGACACCCACCATCTCCGGCTAGATAACCTTGGCCCTCAAGGACCTCCTGGGGACATTTTTTGTCCAGTCAGACTTCCAGTGTCCACCTCTACCTACCTCCAATATAGGCTATGGAGAGCAGGGTTCATACGCTTCAATTGTCAGTGCGTTCAACACTTCCCCGGGCAGGTGTCTCCAACCTGCCAGGGACAGGCTAAATCAAGACACCCAGACAAGGTCACTGAATATCCTCAAAGGAAGGGAGTGGGCTGAGGGGTGTGTCTATGGAGGTGACAGCAGGACCAGGGCAGCTGGGACAGCCAGGGTCCAGTTAGAGATGGTCTGTTCTTTAGACAGCCCATGCTAAATGAGGTCCTGGCCCTGTTTCTAGATGGAGCTTCTCAGGGGTAAGTCTGAGCAGACCCAAGGTTCCTGCCACCATCCCAAGGGAGTATCATCTAAAAACAGCCCCAGCAAGGGGCCCCCGGAATAGGATGATTTTGCTGGAAGGAGGGAAGGGCGAAATGGAGGAGAAAGAGACAGGATTTCATCCACCAGGTCTATGACCAGCACCCACAGGGCAGGAGGCACACAAAGCACCAAGGAGGTGTGACCCAGAACAGGCAGGACGACCTCCTCACTCACCCCTACCGCTGGGCTTCTAGAACCCACTGTACAGGACAATGGCTGAGAAACGAGGCTCCACTGTGCTTGGGGATTGCCATAGCAATAAAGGATGAATTAGCAGAGGTAGAGTACGGGAAGATACTATCTTCCCCTCCAGCACAACAAGAACCATATTCTGAGACCATCCTGAGGAAAGCCAAGAGGACAATACTGGCGAGAGGACGCCCCCCGACCCTCACACCCCCAGTGGTCACACGGCATCTGCAGAGCCCACTCCTTTCTCTCCCAGAGGGTCAAAGGCCGAGTTCCAGGCACTGTGGCCTCAGTAGCAGGGTGCACGCTGAGCTCTCATTAGAGGCTCTCCCACGACAGCTCCTCCATTGGTACAGAAGGACCAGCGAATGTACCCCTGGGGCCTCATGTGAGAGTCTATAAGACTCCCAGCACAAGGCTGGGCTTTGCTCCGAACAATGGTCCTGTGTGCTGCCGCTGGCCAGCCTCAAGGAATCCCATCGCTACAGGCACAGCTTAGAGTCTGTGTCAGCTAAGTCCCTTCCTGCAGCTGCCGGCAGCTGACACAGCCAGGCCTAGAGTCCACCTGCCACCTACCCCCAGAAGCCAGGCCCCAGGCAGCAGGCAGCAGGAGTGGGGCCAGCCAAGGGTTACATTTGTTCTAGACGGGCACATTCTTTCCTGTGGGCACCTCTCCTCCGTGCTCCCCAGTGCGAGCGAGCTTTGGGAGCTACGAAGCTTCTTCTCACTGACCACCCCCCTATGCCCTATCTCCAACCCTAGACTTAAGATAGGGTTATCGGTTGCTAGGGCCCTCCTGTGCCACCTCCTCTACCCTCCCAACCCTGTAGTGTAGCCTCCCGGCCCTGCCTGGCCAAGGCGGGGCTGTCCCCTCCTCACTGTCTGCAACTTTGCTTCAGAGAGTTTATCTCCCTTCTAACTGACCCACAACTCTCGCAACCTTACCCTCTCCCGTGTGCCCACCTCTTGTGCCCCACCGTCAGGTGGCTCAGCGGGGTCTCTCCTCAGCCTGCTTCCTCCAGCACTAAGGCCCAGGCACTGCACGGGGCCACTAAAGAAGGGCAGGGTGGGAGCAGTGGATGGACAGATGGATGACAGGTGACGGGGGAGTGGCCTTCAGCTGCTTTCCTTTTGGACAGGTCCCAACCGCTTTCTTTTCCCTAGCCTCCATAAAAGGCTGAGCAAGCAGAAATGCTCCCAACCCCAACCATGCCCCTCCTTCCTGCCCAGTTGCCCCAACAATCTCCAGGCAGGATGGCCCAGGACAGCAGGATGGCTGCTCCCAGAAGCATTTCCTCCCCTTACTGCCAGTCCACCAGTTTTGTGCCCACCCTGGCAGAAACCTGAGTCAGCACAGGAACCCAGAGTGACTGTGAGGGTAACGTTCCCACCCCCTCAACCCCCACACCACCTCCACCCACCCTGGCCGGCCAGCAGTGGTGGCTCCTACCAGCAAACCCAGCCCCCCTTTTGACTCTGAAGCAGGAGGATCGTGGTGAATTTGAAGCTATGCTGAGCTACATCACGAGTTCTAGGCCATCCTGTGTTACAATGTGAAACCAGGTTTCAACAAAACAAAAAAACTAAACTAAAACAAAATTTAAAAAGAAATCCTGATCCAATGCTTTTGGCTTGACTTGAGCCTGAAGGCTCAGGGGCTGCTGGGTAACAGAACTTTCTAGCCAGCTCTGTTTCGGATTCTTCTGTCACCAGGACAGGCCCGGCCCTGTGTAGAGAAAGAAAGAGCTGCCTAGGGAGGTCTCAGCATTAGGGGAAAACCTAGGTTCTGGGCAGCCCTGAGCAGCCTAAGTTAATACCAGGGACCAAAGTCTGGTTTCAGAGTCTGGCTCCAAAGGCCATTTCCAATCAGCCCCCTCAGCGCTCAGGGGGTAGACAATCTCAAAGGTTCCCAGACACCTTTGGGCAGTAGGAATCAAGCAAGAGAACAAAAGGACAGAGAGGCTAAGTTCTGGGTTGGCCGGCTCTGGGTGGAGCCCAACTTGCAGTCACAGAGTCACAGAGTGTCAGTGGCCAAGGCATCTTTAGACAGCATCTGGAGAAACGGGTGCAGAGACCTGCCTGGGGTCACACAGCCCACGGCAACTTCACCGGACTTGCTTTCTCGCTGTGCCCTGGGTTATAGCAGCCTCTGCTCATGGGAACCACTCCCCTTCTATCTTAGAGGTGAGGAGACCGGTTCAGAGGAGTTGAGAGCCCGGCTCAAGGTCACACAGCCTCAAGAGAGGTCCCTCTAGTTTCCCACGCAAAGCACTTTTCTCTTCCTATGCCAGGCTGGGGTTCCCTGACAGGAGCACCCACTAAACCGAGGGCACCAGAAAACACAGAAAAGTCGTGGGGGGGGGGTGTAGGATGCTTACATGTAAATACTCTCGGGACAAATTATGTAACTCCAGTTCCCGGTCTCTCCATGGCCCCAGGGGTCTGACTGGGGCAGTAAGCACCCACTTCAGGACCCACCCGGGGACCCTAGCCTGGGGAACCCCGTCAAGAACCAGACTCTGCTTGGCCCATCAGGCAGTCGGCGCTGCTCCTTCCAAGGAGAACAGTTGGAGGCGCCAGGATGCGCTGCCCCCCTTTCCTTTCTTTTTTCTCCCTCCGGCTGGATAAGAAATACTAATACTAATAATGATAATAATAATTAGAATAAATAGAACCCGAAGACGCTGGGGTCTCGTTGCTATGACAACAGCTGGCGCTAATGAGCTTTTCGGAGGCCGCCGCCGGGCCACCCAGCCCCGGGCGCGGGATCACTATGGATCCGGCCCTGGGAGGCGGCAGCAGATGAGCCTTGTGGTTCCCGATGTCGCCGAACGGGAACCCAGGGCAGCCAAGCGGCTCCCAGCGCGGCTCCGGCGCCCTGCCCCACGCGCACTGGCTCCCCAGCCGTCCGCGCTCCGCGGCCACTCCCGCCGGGCACCGCTACTGTTCCCCGCTGTCGCCCGATCCTGGCGACCATCACCTCGCCCCGCTCCGGCTCCCCCGACGCCGTCCCGCCCGCGCTCCGCAGCACTGCGTGGACCCCGCAGCCCCGCGCCCCGCTCACCTCGTGCTCGCGCCGGTCGCTCCTCGCTATGCAGCCGGGAGCCGGCGCCCGCGGGAGCCGCCTGCAGGGGCGCGGGGCTGCCCACGCGCGCCGCCGCAACAGTTGTCCGCCAGGCTGCGGGCGCGGGGGCTCCGGGGCTCCGGTCGCGCTCCGCCCGCTGCGCCCCACGCGCGTCCCGCGCCGCGTTCAGCTCAGCCGCCGCGCCCTCTGCTGCCCCGCGCCGGCCTGCGCTCTCTCTCTCTCTCTCTCTCTCTCTCTCTCTCTCTCTCTCTCTCTCTCTCTCTCTCTCTCTCTCTCTCTCTCTCTCTCTCTCTCTCCCTCTCCCTCCTCTCCCTCTCTCCATTTCTCTCTCTTCCCCCTCCCCCGCGCGTCCCAGTCCTTCTCTTTCCACCTTGTCTTTGCTCCGCCTTTGTGTTTTCTCCATCCCTCTCTTCAGCCTTTCTCCTCACCCTCCGTTTTCTTTCCTCTCATCCTTCACTTTCTTCCTAGCATTTTACTCCCCCCCATTCCGTTTCCCCCCACCTCACTCTCCGGTTTCTTCCTTCTCCCTTCCCCCCTCCCCCCTTCCCAACCTCCCCCAGAGGGTTCTCCTCAACGCCCCTCCAATCTCCCCATCTCTTTTCCCTCTCCCCCCCGCTTGATACCTCTTTCGAGAGACTCCCGACACCAGCAATTGCCTGCAGGGTTGTAGCCTCTCCTTCCAGGTGGACAGATCCCTGCCCCATGCAGCCAGCGACATTCTGCCCCACCCACCCTGGGCACCTCCCCAGCCCCTGGCTGGGAGATCTATTCTGCCAGCCACCCCTGAGCCAGGCAGTCAAGGGCAGGGGCAGACTTGGTCTGTGATTCATTGAGGGAAGACTTGCTTCCCCAGTCTCCTAGACCTGGGTCTAAACCCTCACCCCGTGTGTCACTCTCCCCAGCACACCCCAAGTTCTGACTTCACTCCCTTTTCATTGCTGACCTGCAGGGCAAGGAGGTACTGGACTCCACCCTCAAGCGTTCGGGCCTGTATTCCCCACTGCCTGGAGTTCTGTGGGAGCTTGTGGCAACCCTGCATTCCTCCCAGGGGACAGCCAGGATGGAGCTTCTTCGCTGTTCACAGAAGGAGAATACCCTTGAGCATCTGGAAAGGCAGACCCCCAAGATCCACCCCTCCAGGCTGGACTGTTGCCACCCACACTTCGGGGTCGGGCACCTTTGACTTTTGAGACCTCAGTGGAACCTCAAGGAAAACTGAGCTGAGCCCTTGACACTCTGAGCTTACTTCTTGCCATGGCACTGAGTGGTTCCTCTGGACTCTGCTGACAGACTACCAGGCTCAGAGACGTTGAGAAAGCACCTCAGAGGCACACAGCTGACAAGGAGCAGAATCAAAACCCAAGCATCTTTGTCTCCCTCACAGCTGCCTCGCTGACATGGAGGGATTCTTCTGGAACAGACCGTCTCCCTCCTTCATGGCAGGCTCTAGAACTCCACGGGATGCTGGAACCTGCCTGGCTCTTTGCTGCTTTCAAGGGTAAGGGTCTCAGGGAGGCGCCAGCTGGGGAGAACCAGTGCTTTCTCCACCCAAGCACTGGGCCTTGGTTCCCATCTCACAGCGTCCAGGCCCTGGTTCCCTTCATGGACAGAGCCTGAACTGACCTACTGGACACCCTGAGACTGGGGCTGCCAATGGCCAGGACACCAAAGCTGTCAGGATAGGTAAGGCCAGGCTCTGGAGAGGGCCACAGGGAGGCAGAGTCTGCTTGGTAACTGGGGGAGGGCAAGAAGTGTGGGGCGTGTGTGTGTGTGTGTGTGTGTGTGTGTGTGTGTGTGTGTCTGAGAGAGAGAGAGAGAGAGAGAGAGAGAGATCTGCATATATGCTATATGACATGATGTGGAGTGTTTGAGTATGTGGTATGATGGGGGTGTTAGGTGACATGGGACATGTGTATAGCATATGTGATGTGTGCAGGGAGCCGAATGTAGTCTGCTTTGTTTGCGTGTGTTGTGGCTGTGGGTAGCATGTTTTCTGCATGTACATGGATAGTGTGTGAGGGGTGAATGTCATGGTGCAGATCACCGTATCTGAGGGGATGTGTCAACAGATATTCAGACACAAGGGATAGGTGGGATGTATGGGCGTTTCACTTTGCCTGGCACTCCCATGCAACCTCCATCCATGGCGTGTCTGTGTGTGTTCCCACATGTGAGGCAGGCTGTCTTGGTGAGAGGGATCTGTGTATGGTGCCTTCTGCATGGAGGTGTCCCCTCCCTCCCTTTGACACTGACACTAAGCAGTCTCATGTTAAGTGGGTGTAGGTACCTGAGGACTTGGTGGCTAGTGACCACTAATGCCCTGCTTCTGGCCAGCCCAAGTCCATGGGACACAGCCCAAGCTCCTGGCTCCTCCCTTGACTACTTTCTCTGCAGCCAGTCTGTGCCAGCCACACTGAGGCCAGCATGGGCACATTAGGTCCCCCACACCTCCCTGCCCACGTACTTTCTCTATAGGTACAGGGCCCGATTCTGCCCATACCCCATTGCTCAGGTGTCCCTACCCTGAACAAAATCCCATAGCCTCCTTGAGCCTGTTTCCTTGTGTGTAAAGTAGGATGACCACCAGGACCAACAAGATTCATGACATCACATCAGCCCCGTTAGGCCAACAGCAAGTGCTGGCTTTGTAGGTCCTTGGTCCTGCCAATGCCCTCTTGTCCTCTAGGGGGAAGGAGACCTTGTCTTTTGCCTGGCCCCACCCTACTTCCCCTTTTTGTTGCCTGTACATCCTAATACCCTGTGGTTGCTTTAGCAATGACCACACACTAGGAAGCCTAACAATACACTGCCCTGGACTAAGGTGTGTCTGAGGCCATATTTCCTTGAGGGCTCAAGGAGCGGGCCCTTGCTACACCTTCAGTCCAGCTGACCCCAGTATTCTTCAGTGGTGCCCGTATTCTGTAGCCTGTACCAGGGGCCACCCCAACTCTCCCTGTTAACTTCCCATCTCAGTGTCTTAAACTCAACCTCACTCAAAGCTATTTCTTCTTCCTTCCTTTCTTTCTTTTCTTCCTTCCTTTCTTTCTTTCTTTCTTTCTTCTTTCTTTCTTTCTTTCTTTCTTTCTTTCTTTCTTTCTTACTATTTTAGATAGGATCTTAAGTAGCCCAGGCTGGGCTCAGACTCCCAAGGGTGACCTTGAATTTCTCAATCCTCCTGCCTCCACTCCCCAAGAGCTAGGATTATAGGCCTGCACCACCATGCACGGTTTATGTATTGCTGGGGACAGAATCTAAATATGTATGCCAGGCACACACTCTACCAACCGAGACACCCCCCCAGCCTGCATTTCCTTCTTTTTATTACATGCTATTTGTTTATTACACACACACACACACACACACACACACACACACACACACACACCATGCCATGGTGCACACGTGGAGGTCAAAGGACAACTTTGAGCAGTCACTTCTCTCCTACCATTATATGGGTCCCAGGGATTAAACTCGGATCTGTCAGGCTTGGCAGGAAGGCCTTTACCTACTGAGCCATCTTGCCAGCCCTTAAGGGACCACCCCCTCCCCAACAGGCTCAGGAATGAGGCCGAGATGCCAAGGGGAAAGGGGAGTATTTCTCAGTTTCCTTCCCCATTGCATGTGCAGAGACAGGCTGCCAGAGCTGGGAGGACCAGACGAGGCAGGCAGCCCAGGGGTCACCTATGGAGCAACTGTCTTTGCTGAGTCCCCTCCCCCACCCGGAGGCGAGCTGGGAGGTGGGCTCGGTTTCTTCCCAGCTGACCAAGCAGCTGCTCTCACCCCATCTCAGCACCTGCAGCGGGGAGTCCTGCTCTGCACCCCAGCACCACCCTCATCCTCCGGCCTTATTTACTACATCTCAGCCTTCGGGAGGCCTGCTCCCCCGCAAAAGCAACTGCTCACCGGGCAGGCGAGCGGCAGGCGGGCCGGCCTAGCGATGACTCATGCTCTCTCGGTGGAGTGCAGCCTTTTCAAAGGGCTGGCTGGGGAGGGAGCTAAATTTAAAGCCAGGCTTCCCGAGAAGATCACCTGCCACGTCAAGATCGCTGCCGTTTAATTAGAAGTTGGGGGCATAAGGCTTCCCACCCGGCTCTCTCTGGAATCCTCCTGGGGGGGAAAAGCTGAGGGGGAGGCACAGCCCCAGGGGGCAAGAGCCAGCTGGCTCCCCAGCTGTGACAAGTCCCTCCCAGACTTCCTTCAGGGAGTGGCCCCCACCTTCCAGGGACCATCAGTCTCTTCCTTCCTCCTCTTCAAAGGTTCTGACACGGGTCCCAGTTCCCCAGTGTGCATGCAGTACAAGTAAAGCAAGGCTCAAGAGGTCTAGAGGTCCCGTTCCCTCAAGAAAGGATAAGGCCACATCGGGCCTTGGCTCTGTCTTCAGACAAGTGCTGGACCAGGGGACTTTCCATAGGACTTTCTGATCTTTTCATGGAGGGGGTGGGGGTGCCTGTTGCCTTGTTTATCCACACAGGGTGAGAGACCTTTGCTATAACAAGTGTTTGGAGAAACCCTGGAAGGCTTCCTGGTGGGAGGCAGAGGCCCTGAGGTGAAAGGTACCCAGATAAAGCCTCTGAGGCCCTTCCACTTTGGTCAGCTGCATGCGTGTTTCCCAATCTCCCTCCGGAGCCACACAGATCTCAGCACAGCCCATGCTCCCCTGAGCTGTAGGAGCAGGGCTGCCAAAGCCAGTCTGCCCAGAGGCTTGGAAAGTCAGTTCTGGCATCAGCTCTGCACCGATGACTCGAGGGAAGCATGCGTTCCCTCACTGCACTTATCCAGGAGGTACACACAACCGACTGACCAGGTCAGGCAGGGTACAGATGCCACAGCCATCTTGGGGACTTGGGAGCTCAGACTTAGAGAACTGGCCCCGGGGTCCAGCAAACTTCCCAAACCACGTGTCCTAAGGAATGGCCAAAGACCTGGTTGTCTATACTAGGACTCCATGGAGATGCCCTGTTCTCTCTTTTCTCCTTGCCTGCTCCCTTCTGGCTGCAGCTGTAACAACCATTTTCCATGCTAGTCCTGGAGGAGGTGAGGCAGGACAGTCCCCAGTCCTCACAGCTAAGCCTACCCAGGTCCAAGATGGAGCCAGGATCTTCCTCCTGCTGCTGACCGGGGACCGTGTGGCAAGGAAGGAGGGAGGGAGCAGATCTTACTTAGGATGTTGATCTGTTGCCTGCGGAATGAGGAAGCTATGGGGTTTGAAGACTGTACCCTATGAGCCCTTAGAAACAGAGGCTATCCCCAATGTCCCAGTGTGGGAGGGGCTGGCTATGAGATTGACAGGTTCTCCAGGCAAGAAGGGGAGGGGCTTCGGACACTCTGGTCCTTGGCAGGGAGACAGGTCCCTGATTCCACCTAAGGTTACCACTCTGACATCCTGTGTGGCCTGAGCAGAGGGACCCCAGAGCCCAATTGGATATCTTCCCACTCACCACAAAGCCACAAAGGGATGCTGGTGGTATGCTAAGTGTAACTTTCAAACCAGCATACTCAAGAAAGGCTCATGACTGTGGCTTCTACAGAGAGCCTGCCTGATAGTTCACCTCTCCTGCGACAACGAGTCAGGACCAGCACAGATCTGACCCGCCTATCCGCTTGCTTTGCAGACCTGTGGTCTAGCCTGCTGAGTGGAGTGGGCCTGGCCTGGTGTTTATCCTGGGAAGCTAAAGGCCTGGACCTGACAGTTCAGACACACTAGCAAGGGCCCTCAGGCTCCCAGGTTACTGTGGTAACTAAGTCAGGCCCTGCTATATGGGACATAAAGCTACCAAGGGGTAGCTGCCTCTAGGGTCAAGGGACAGGCCACCCACTTCATTGCCCCAAACTGAAAAACAAGAGCCCCTAGGGGTTAGTGTGATGCCTCAGTTTCCCCATCCGTGCCATCGCTGGTAGTCCCCTCACTGATAGCTCCCCATCCCCCAATACCCAGAAATTGCCAGGTTCCATTCTCAGGATAGAAAGCACATCAATTTGTTACAAGCCCAGGGGAGGTGTTACAGCCTGTCTTCACGAATAACTTCCCAGGTGACAAGCTGACAATAGGGGCAAGCCAAGGTGTGGGATTCCATTCAGGCTTCCGGGACACTCTGAACCCTGGGCCTGAGCCACAGCTCACCCTGTGCCAACTAGGGTCTCCCAAAGCCCCGCCTCTCACTGCTTATTCCCAACAGGAAATTGCTGACAGAGGGGAGGCCAGCCCGAGCCTCGGGGATATCGGTTTGTATCAGCAGTGGTAACCTCCCTCATTCGGTCCACATGGGTTTGGATTCTCCACAGCTGGTGGCTCTCACAGTGCGTCTTATCTTCCCACAGAACCAGCACAGACCCAAAGCAGAGACCACAACAATGAATAGGGTGTTCATCAGCTCGCTCAACAGAGAGCCCTAGCCACAGGCCTGACTTCCACCCAGCCCTGACTCTCCTCGGCAGACCCAGAATCCCTGTGCCAGCATAAGGCTAACCATTGCCATGGCACAAGCAGAAACCTTCTCAGATCACCAAGTGTCCTTGACAAGTACAGGGACCAGGGCCAGGGACAACCTGGTGCTTAAACTGTGGGAAGGGGGCTCAGAGAAATGGCGTAACAGGTCCCAGCCCACACAGCTCAGATCCAAAGCTAGAGAGGCAATCTGAGGATTCCCAATGGCCTGCGACATCCCTTCTGCGGGTGGGGGCTCTGTCGTGGAAGATTAGACTGAGGGACCTTGTTCTACAAGCCAGTTGTCCATTCTGTAAGGGCTGAGCAAGGCGTTACCAACCAGAACGGGGATCTCAGCTCGACTGTGTGGCCTCAACACACAGACAAGATGACAATCTGCCTCTCAGACCTGTTTGTTGGGGCAGGAAATTTCCCTCTGGGTTAGGTGAGAGCCTCAAGAGCATGTCTGTTTAACTGAAGGGCGATATGTTTCCCTCAGTACCACTCAGATCTTCCCCCCACATCTTCACAACTGTCATGGGGGTCACTTCTGAGTTTCTGTTAGACAACAGAGCAGGCCCAGGGAGGTTAAGAGCACAGAGCAACACAGTTGGGACCGCCACTCCCACTTCAGTCTCCTACCCTTGGCAGAATAGAAGGCCCTTGAATGGGATCATGTCTGTCTCTGCCTTCCAGACCTCAGTCTCCCAGCTTGTTCCATGCGTACCTGCCAGCCAACAGTACAAGGTTCTGGCAAGCTCACTTTGATAGCTTACAGACAGTTCTGCCCAGCATGGGGAACGAAGGATACAGGCCATCCAGGGTTCCATGGCACACGCCCTGGGGTCCCACAGGGTTCCAAGCCCCTTTAACATGCTAAACTATTGGCTAGGCCTCTCCAGACACCTTTATCACCGAAAAATCGTGTTAACACACAGCCCAGGGAGTGCATGGCCCAGGGAGCAAAGGTCTTGAAATCTATTCTGGAGAGACTCCTAGAAGAGAGCCAGTCAAGGGCTGGGCAGCAGGGCAGAGTCACGGTCCAGGCCAACTGACCACTGGCCAGCCACAGTGGCTCACATATGTGAAGATTCTAAACTTACAGAAGGCCTGATTGGGTGTGAAGTGGGAGGCTGAGGGAGAATGTGTCATGAGCAAGGGTTAGGGACACGTACAGGTCATGTCGTAGGGTTTTCCTAGCTGACCCGCCAGCTCAGCCTTAGTTCCTTTGGAACAGGAGAACAAAAGAAAATGCAGATGTTCCGAACCTGGGTCCTCGCGCCCTGCCCAGACCTTGTCCCCACACAGGTTTCCTCATGAATCTCACCAAGAACAAGATATTAGTTATGCATACAAAGAACAGGGAGGACCAAGAAGGTTAACTATCTCTGAAGGTCTCACCGCTGGTAATCGGAAGACGGCATCTGTGTTGTATTAAATCACACCAGCGTCCTTCCTGTACAGAAAAGGGAAGCCCTACCTTGGAGGCCTAGAGGTGCCCTTACCTAGCCCTCCCCACCCAACCTTTGCAAGGGGCCCGAGCTATGCAGACAGACTCATTCATGGTTGGTTCCCAGTCTCCTTTGACTACCAAAGTCCAGGCTACAGAAGGCAGATTGACTTCAGCCCCAAAGCACTATGGGAGCATCTTGGAACCACCTGCCAAGATGGAACCCAGAGTCACAGCCCACTAGTGGATGAGGAAGCTGAGGAGGAGCACTTGGGGATTTGCCCCCAGGCTGCCCAGATTTGAGGTGCCACACATCCTTCACATTCCTTCCAGATGTAACAGCTACAAAGCAAGCCCAGGCCTCTGGGTCTGCCACTTACCAGGACCATGCCACTTGGGACCAGTCGCTTCCTCCTCAGGAAGCTCATCTGGGAAGCAGACTCATCATTGCTTCTTCTTCCCAGAGACCCTGGGGTGTGGCTGTATCTACCAGGGCCTTGGCAAGACGCGGGGATGCTGCCGGCTCTCACCATCCCCAGCCCTCTAGAGGTGCATGCCCAGAGCTTGTCACTTCACTTGCATCAGCATCAGGTGGAGGGTTCCCACCTATGAGTTGGCGTTACCTCCAGTGACAGGGATGCTACTAAGAACAAGGGCACTAGGGGGCATGTCACAGTGCAAATGTCCCACAGGGAACCTGTTGCTCCCAGGGTCACGGTGAGCAAACCAACACTAGGGTGACTCAAGCATCAGGTACAAATGATGGCATCAAGAGATGATGTCCCCACAGAAAGGGCGAGACTATCGCTAGCCTCCATTGACTTTTCCTTGGTGAGCAGAGAGTGCACAATCCAGAAGAACGATGTCAAGTCAGGAAGCACTAGTTACACAACCACTCACAGCCACCACTGGAACCCAGTGCCTGGAACCCAGCTACACACTGGCCACATGTCCTCTACAACCAGTACCACGGATTCACGGGGACCTTGCTGCCTGCAGTGTCACTAGGTGACAGGAGCTTTTCTACTTCCGTAATCCTATGCGGTGGATGCTGCCACTGGACAAACTGTCTTCATTTTATTTGTGACCACAGCTGAAGCTGCTGTTTGGGCCACACATTGGGTACCACTTAAGCAGGAGCCAGGTGTCACCTACACTACTGTGAGGTGACCTCCATCATTGCCACCCCCTTCTCATAAACAAGCCACGGCTGAGACGCAGCGTGCTTTGGGCCATAACCCGGCACCCATAGCAACTTAAGGAACGGTTTGGTTTGGCTCACGGTTTGAGTCCAGTCCATCAAGGTAAGGGATGTGAGGCAGATGCTCGTTCTGTTCCCGTGGGAAGTTGAGAGAGGGAAATGCTGCCATTCAGCCTGCTCTCTCCCTTCAGCCCAGAACCCCAGCCCAGGGAACGGTGCTGCTCACATTCAAGATGGGCCCTCTTCCCTCTTCAGTGAAACCTCTCTGGAAACACTCCCAGAGACAAACTCAGGGGTGCGTCTCCATGGTGATTCTAAATCCAGTCAAGTTGACAGTGGAGATGAGCCGTTGCAGCTCCGCCCCTCGCAAACTTGACACAGACGCATCACTGGGAACCCAGCATCCTTCCCTGCCCCGTAGAATCCCCCTTCTACCTCAAAATGGAAGATGCATTTTGTCCATCTCTGAGAGTCCCCATAACCTTTACAAGTTTAAAACACTGCTCTAAAGCGCAAAGTTTCTTCTGAGACCCAGGCAATCTCCTACCCATGAACCCTCATAAAAACAAAACAAAACAAGTTACATATTTCTAATAGAGTTATGGAATGAATGTCCTCATTCCAAAAGGGAAGAACAGGAACACAGCAAGGAAGACCAGCCGCAAGCGAGTCTGGGATCCAGTGAGCCACACCATATCTGGCATCTGGTACTCAGGATGAAATTATCTGCATGACACCCTTGGGCCATCCCTGCCCCTCAAGCTCTGTTACCTAAGCACTTCTGACCTCTCTGCTGGGTCAGCTTCACTCTCTGCCTGTACCTTTCCTCCATGGCTGGCCCATGGTCCTAGATATCCAGGGATCTTCATGGCAATTTTGGCCTCATCTTCACAGCTTCCCGCAATGGCCTCTCAGGCTCTAACTCTGACCCTAACTGGTTTTCTGGAATCTCCTTGGAAGTTGTATCTCTCATGCCTGTAAAAGCATCTGGGCCATGCTGTCAGCTGGAGATGTAGGCTAGCCCCTTTCGTCACTCATCTTCAAGGCTGACTCTGGAGTAGGGATCCCTGTGGGGGCCACCCCAGCTCAGGCTCCCTCCTTCAAATCAATCTGCATTTCTACTGGAGCCTTTAGTGGGTGGAGCCTTGAACTCGGGGCCTCTTTCCCCAGAGTCCTGGAGTCCCAGTGGAGACAGGAGCTGCTTTCTCTGAGCCTTCTTGTCTGCACTGTGAGCGTTCTCTTTCTCTTCTCTTTGCCAAGTTGTAGGTTTCCCCATTCTTTCTCATGCATGGGTTGCTTTCTATTACAATAGGCCTGGATAGAAGCATTGAGCAATTACCACACCAAGCCCTGGTACTCTGCCATCTGGAAGTTTCCCCACCTAACAAATACACTTTTACTTTTGAGTCCAGTCTGGTCCAAGTTCTCAGGATGCAGGCAGAATGAAACTGGATTCTTTGCCTAATATATGGATTCTAGCGCAATTCCTGAAACTGCATGATCTAGCCTCAGCTTACAGCTCTCTCTAGGGCTGCTTAGCCTATAGCTCCTAACTGCTCCACCCTCCCACGAATCAGTCCCCAAACTCTGAAAACCACATGCTCAGGGCTCAGGTTTCTCAAAGCCCTACTTCTTAGCACCAATTTTCTATTTTAGGCACTTTCCTTGTGGCCTAAATACTTGAAAGGAGTCAGGTGGAGGGAGGGAGGGAGGGAAAGAGAGAGAGGGAGAACCTCATGGTTTAAGAAAGGACAGACTCTGTGATGGTGGGAAAGGCAGCAGGGGTGTGGGACAGTGGGTCACACGGTATCTGCAGTCCATCCATCCATCCATCTATCATCATCCATCCATCCATCCATCCAGGTACTCAAGCCTGCAAGATGGTGCCTCCCACATCCAGGGTGGGCCTTCTCAGTGAAACCTCTGGGAAACCCTCACAGACACACCCAGGGCTGTGCTTCTGTTTCTTTATAATTCAATCGACTTGACAATGAAGATTAACTTTCATAGCTGTAGAGCCAAGATCCTCCTGTCCCTATGAGAGACAACCTCAGCCAGTGTAGGGTCTCTGCAGCAGAGCCTGGCATAGCAGGAGAGATAGCAGAAGCAACAGGAAAGGCAGGGGAGGGGTAGGTTGCCCAGGACCTTTCCAATGTGTGTCAGAAAGGCTGAGAAGCCTCCCCAAGGTCCCGTCCCAAAACGAGTTGGAACTCAAGGCAAGAGGTTTGTGCAGTGGCCCAGGGTTGGTCTGAGAATGACAGGAGGGACCCACCCTTGCCACCTCAGGCATGCTCCCCATCACCAGTATGTTGGTCTAACTGAGCAAAGATCTCTGGCTTCCAGCTCTTCTCTCTCAGCTACCACTTCCATATGCCCCCCTTGATACCCACAGGTGCCACTTGACCCTCTTGACCCTGTGGTAGCCAACAAGTCTTATCCCAGCCTCATTCTCTGGCCATCACTCTCCTGCTCACAACTCTTTGTTGGCTCCCTACTGCCCTCAGTTAAGGCCTACAGTGTACCTGCTATTCTACAACCAGAAGGGATTCCCCCTAACCTTGTAGATGGGTCCTACAGGCCACAGAACCCAGAACTATGTTCTTTATTAAGCATCTTCTCAAGCCCTTGTTAGTCCTGGGTCGCTTTGACCATTTGATTCCTGTGAACTTCGTTCAGGGCTCCTGCATCCCTTAGGTCTTCTGCCTGTCCCACCACTAAGCATGGAGTCTGTCTATGCTTACATGCCACCGCCAGGAGTTCTCTGAGGACTCAGTGCCCCAGTGTTGCTGGTGCCACAGCCTGTGTGTGTTAGGCTGCAGGGTGTCCCTGGAAGCCCTGGCTCAGTGACCTTCC
Organism: Rattus rattus; assembly: GCF_011064425.1. Lineage (NCBI taxonomy): Eukaryota > Metazoa > Chordata > Mammalia > Rodentia > Muridae > Rattus > Rattus rattus. The sequence continues at coordinate 253,847,979 of NC_046154.1, forward strand.
CAGGGGGGAGAGCATGTGGCAACCCTCAAAGCTCCCAGGCTGTCCTGTCCAGTCCAACCATTGTGCAAATTGATGCCAGTGGTTTGTTTGCAAGCCCACTTGCTGCTGGCCTCACACCTTTGTTCTCTCCCTTTGAATGTATCCCTCAAGTTTAATTACTTCTTCCCACACCCCAAAAGCTGAGACTCTTCCCCTAAGCAGATAATGACATGTGAAGTCATCGTCGTCTTCTTCTTCTTCCTCCTCCTCTTCCTCCTCCTCCTCTTCCTCCTCCTCTTCCTCCTCCTCCTCCTCCTCCTCCTCCTCCCCTCCCACTTCCTCCTCCTCTCCTCTTCTCCTCCTTCCTCCTCCTCTTCCTCCTTTCTCCTCCTTCCTCCTCTTCCTTCTCCTCTTCCTCCTCCTCTTCCTCTTCCTCCTCCTCCTCTTCCTTCCCTCCCCCTCTCCCCTCCTCCTCTTCCTCTTCCTCTCCCTCCTCCTCCTCTTCCTCCTCCTCTTCCTTCTCCTCCTCCTCCTCCTCCTCCTCCTCCTCCTCCTCCTCCTCCTCCTCTTCCTCCTCCTCTTCTTCCTCCTCCTCTTCCTCCTCCTCTTCCTCCTCCTCCTCTTCCTCCTCCTCCTCCTCCTCCTCTTCCTCCTCCTCTTCCTCCTCCTCCTCCTCTTCCTCCCCTCCCCCTCTTCCTCCTCCCTCCTCTTCCCTCTCCCTCCTCCCTCTTCCTCCTCCTCCTTCTCTTCCTCTCCCTCCTCCTCTTCCTCTCCCTCCTCTTCCTCCTCCTCCTCTTCCTCCTCCTCCTCTTCCCTCCTCCTCCTCTTCTTCCCCTCCTCTCTTCCTCCTCCTCTTCCTCCTCCTCCTCCTCTTCCTCCTCCTCTTCCCTTTTCTCTTCCTCCTCCTCTTCCTCCTCCTCTTCCTCCTCCTCTTCCTCCTCTTCCTCCTCTTCCTCCTCTTCTTCCTCTTCCTCCTCCTCTTCCTCCCCCTTACTTCCTCCTCCTCTCCCCTCCTCCTCCTTCTCCTCCTCTTCCTCCTCCTCCCCCTCTTCCTCTCCCTCCCCCTCCCCCTCCTCTTCCTCTCCCTCCTCCCTCTCCCCTCCTCTCCCTCCCTCTCTTCCCCCCTCCTCCCTCTTCCTCCTCCTCCCTCCCTCCTCCTCTTCCTCTTCCTCCCTCTTCCTCCTCCTCTTCCTCCTCCTCTTCCTCCTCCTCTTCCCCTCCTCTTCCTCCTCCTCTCCCTACTCTCCCTCCTCTCCCTCCTCCTCTTCCCCTCCTCTTCCTCCTCCTCTTCCTCTTCCTCCTCCTCTTCCTCCTCCTCTTCCTCCTCCTCCTTTTCTTCTTCTTTTTGTAAAAGTGCTGTAATGAACTTCACACCATGTTAGGATTCTCTCTTCAGCCTTCTGGCCTCCCCACAGGTGGACTGGGGGGGGATCCAGCAAGGGTGTCAGTGTATCGTGGTGTTGTTTAAAATCCACGAACAGGATCACTGCCTCCAGATCTCTGCAGTGTCACTAGAAAGATAACAAAAGAACTGGAATGGAGCTCCTGCAAGTCACTGGGTCTGCTCAGGGGACAACAGAAACTCAAAACTTTCCCCCTCCAGGTGGCCTCCCAGTCCTGGCAGTCCACTTGGTGTGGCTTTCTACTTTGCAGCTTCCTTCTGTCCTTAAAGCAGTTAGACCTGGCTTCTCTGTCTACCCTGAGAGGCCTCACTGTGGATTCAGATTTCCATGTCTGTACATCTGTGGAAATGATGGCAGGTGGGTATCCAGAAGGTGATATGTATGAGTAGGGGGCTGCAGGAGTGAATAAATGGTAATTAAGAAGATGGATATGTAGATAAATGGATGAATAGATGGGTGGGTAGATAAAAGTGTGTGTGTGTGTGTGTGTGTGTGTGTGTGTGTGTGTGTGTAGGTGGATGAATAGATGGATGGAAAGTTGAGTGAATAGATAGATGGATGAATGGATAAATGGATGATGGATGGACGGAAAGGTGGATGGACGAATGAATGGTGAATGGATGAAAAGTCGGGTGGGTGGGTGGATGGGTGAATGGAAAGATGGGTGGATAGATGGATGGAACATTGAATGGATGGATGGTAGATGAATGGATGGATAGAAGGTGAAATGGAAACTTAAGGGTTCTTTGGAAAGTTGGTTTGATGTTTTGCTGGGGCAAACACATGAAGGAAAGTTTAGCTGGAGTGGACACAGGTGAAAGACTAAGGTAGGTTTGTGAAGGAACATTTAGCTGAAGCAGACACAGGAGAAAGGATGTTCTGCTGAAGCAAGCACATGAAAGGACTCGTGATGAAGGATTCTTTGCTAACAATACACATGTATTGGACCGCCTTACATTGTATAGTTGAGCTCCATTTGTTAAGACTCCATAGAAAGAGATGTACCAACAAACTTCTGGTGGTGTGCTGCAGTTTCTTGCCACTTGGGCTGATTGGCAGAGTGATTGATCAGTGATCAGTGATTGATCAGCTGAGACAGATGCACATGCTGAGGCAAGATCTGTGGAGGATACATGATGTCTGGAGAGAGTATAAATAGGACTCGATGGACAGCGAAGGAGGCTGAGCTAGGCTTGCTTATACAGCCAGGTATGCAATGCTTGTTGGTCTTGTGTCTTCACTGATCTTTGATTCGCTGAGAGAGTCACAGTCGAGAGCTTTTCCTGGAGTCCCTCCTGGCCCCTCCTGTTGATGTGTGGCCTAGCTGTCTCTGCTAGGTCATGCCACTGCTGTTGCTAACCTGACTCTACCAAACAGGACTACTGGTGTGTCTGTGAAGTGTTTGCAAGTGGACTGAGCTGTCACTGCTGACCTGTGAACTGAACTGCGGGATTTCCAGACAACACAGACAGGAGTTGCTCCAAAGAACCATTTCTAAATAGGTCCACAGCCCCACCCCCTGTATCCTTTCTTTCCCACTACCTCTGGTGGTGGGTGGGTTAAAAAGGAGGTTAAAGTGTTTAAGAACCATTATTAAATGTAGACTTTGAAAAAAATTAAAGTTACAGGAAGGTGGATGGGTGAGATGAATGGTGGATGGATGGATGGATGGATGGATGGATGGGTGGATGGGTGGGTGGATGGGTGGGTGGATGGAAGGATGGATGGATGGAAAGTTAGGTGGGTAGATGGATGAGTGGGTAGATGGATTGGTAGATAAGTGGTTGAGTTGGTGGTGGGTGGGTAGGTGGACTGGTGAGTTGGTGGGTGAGCCTTTCTACTTGCATTTTGCAGAGCTCTGAGTGTCTATACCCCCAACTTAGACCCTTCTAACCTTTGATGGATTTTGTTACCACCCTCCCCACCTGCTTTTTACATGCCCCCCACCACCACAGCAGCTAAAGAAGCCTTGCCAGTCAACTTCATTTCATTGCCTCTCTGCCCCAAACCACACCCTGTTTTGCCCCTTACACATACCTAGCAGGTTCAGCTCCCAGCAGACTGGACCACTCTCTAGCCATGCCAGAGCCCGGGGCTCTCCATCTCCTGGCATAGCCACCATGACCATCTAAAAGTCGACACAACTTCTCTTCCATCCAGGGCCTATGGCCAGCACCTGGTGGTGACCTTAGCTTCTCCTGTAGCTTAAAATCCTGCTCCAGCCACACAGGAGGGTGGGGGCAATGCCGCCTTGTGCTGTGTCGTGTGGACTAAACAAGAGAGGCAGCAGTCTATGCTTTTATTACTAGTATCACAGTACTGGGACCCAAAGCCAGGTCCCTCACATGCTAAGAAAGTGCTCCACCGTGAGCCACAACCCCAGCCTTGTGTTTACCTTTCATTTAGAGACAGGCCATCACTAAATTCCTCAGATTGTCCTTCCACTCAATGTGTATCCCAGGATGACCTGAAACTTGCCTGTCTCTGTCTTAACCATTCTCTTGAGTAGCCGACTTATAGGTCTGTACCATGCACCATTCACATTGGGCTGTGATAGGACTGCCTTCCCCACCAAATGGTGGGCTTCTGGGAAACAAGACCCATGCTTCCCTTCTTCCCCAGGGGCATGGTTACTTCTGATAAGTATTTGTAAGATGCCTAGAGGATGGGTACCCCAGTGAGTATGAACTATCCCAAGACACGGTCTAGGTCATGATACCTATTGAAGAATAGCAACCAAAAGGTGGGATCATGGATCACGGCAAATGGGACAAGGCACAGGGCCTAGTGGGCCCCACTCTCACCTGGCTGTTCACCTTGCTAAGCCTTCAGCATCCTGCCTTCTGGAGCAGAGCAAACCCACTGACCGAGTCTTCCATCAGAGTATCCCAACCAGAGTCAACTGCCTCCCAAGAATAGAAGGTGACATTGTTCTAGCTTGAGGATCTAAAGCTGACCTGGGACACAGCAGTCCCATTACCCACCCCTGCTGTGTGTCGTATCCCCCCACAGTGTGAACAGCTGCTGCTGGAGGCTCTGGGCACATGGTTAAGCCCTGCTAGCTGTTGAGAGACAGGAGAGGCCACCTTCAAATGTGCTGAGCCAGCACCTGGCTGTTAGTCCTATTTCCATTCTCTGTAGGATAAGGACATCCTTGTGCCACTTATGAAGGAGTGATCTTAAGCCTGTGGCCCAGAAGAATCTGGCCTTGCCTGGCTTCAGGGTGTGACTCCCTACCCCCTTGATTCTGCTCCCACTGAGTGACCTGAGGATCGAAGCTCCCACTCAGCCCCCGTGCAGACCTGCAGCTAGCTGTCCAACCTGCATGCTTAGCCTTGACCTCCCAGAACTACTTGCAGAAACAGGAAGGGCTACTAGCTGAGTGCTTCCCCAAGCCCTAGGCTTGGAGCAAAGCTCAGGTCTGACAGACCTGGACCTGGTGACTTTGGAGGAGTCCTGAGGAGTCTCTCTCAGACTTCAGTCCTGCATCAAATGGGGGTGTAAGTGTACATGTCATATGGTAGGAGTGGACGCCTCCTGCTGCCTCATGGGACAGCTGCTTTGGTGATGATGGAGAATGGAAAGAGGCCCTTGCTCACTGGGTCTGAGAGCAGGGGAACCCTGGGGATGTTCCAGAACAAGAGTCCCCACTCCTGATAGGATGCTTCCCACTCCTAGAGGCTATCAAATATCCTCTGGGTCTCTGCTTGGGGACATCACAGCACAGGTGCACATGTGTGGGTCAGGGACTGTCCTAGGATTTCATGTATGCCCATGAGCAACAAATTCAGACAAGATAGGCACCCCCGACCCCTGCCCTTCCCACCTCAGTCCCTGATAGAGCTCTGGGCAGTGAGTGATATAGGTTTGCCCTTCAGAAGAGTCTGGAGAAAACAGAGAAAAGATCAGCAGCCTCAATGAAAGCAGGAAGAGTTCTTCCTGCTGGCCTAAGGAGTAATGCCCTCACTGTAACTCTGCCCATTATGCCCTTTCTGATGCACGAACTGGCCCTGTTACATCAACCTGCAACAGAAACACCCCAGAGGCTTCTGGGAATGAGGAGGCCCAGGGATGCTGATGGTGGAAACATGGAGGTGAAGTGGAAACTTCCGGTTTCTTTGGAAAGTCAGTTGTGTCAGAGGGTGCTTTGCTGGGGCAAACACGTAAAGAGGTGTTGTCCTGAAGCAGACACAGGTGAAAGGATGTTTTGCTAAAGCAAGCAGGTGAAAGGACTTGTGATGAAAGATCGTTTGATAACGACAAGCACATATCGGTCCACTTTACATTGTGTAGCTGAGCTCCATTTGTCTTGACTCCATAGACAGAAATGCACCAAAAAACTTCTGGCGCTGTTCTGATGGCTTCTTGCTACTTCCATGGCTGGTTGGCAGAGTAGGGTCAGCTGAGACAAACTCGTGGAGTTTTGCTAAGACAGACTCATGTGGTGAGGCAAGACACATGGTGAGGCAAGACCTGTGGAGGACACATGATGTTTGGAGGGAGGATAAATAGGACTCGACGGACAGTGATGGAGGGTTGCTGGGGTAGCTAGCTTTGCAAAGCTTCGTTGGTCAGTCTTTGCTGATCTTCACTTCATCGAGAGAAGCACAGCAGAGAACTTCCCCTGGCGTCCCTGTTGGTCTTGTTCACTCCTGTCAACTTGTGCCAATTTGGCAGAGGCCTGGCTGTTTCTGCTCGGTCGTGCCACTGCTGCTGAATGGTGTTTGCTATCTGAACGCCACTGAACTGGACCGCTGGTGTATTTGCAAAGTGTTTGCGAGTGGATCGAGCTGCCGCTGCTGACCTGTGAACTGAACTGCCGATTTCCTGACAACGCAGATGGGATTCGCTCCAAAGAACAATTCCTAAACAGGTCCACTTCCCCCATATCCTAATAACCTTTCTTTTCCACTACTTCTGATGGGTGGTGGGCTAGAAGGGAGGTTAAAGCATTTAAGAGCTGTTATTAAAAGTAGGGTTTGAAAAATCTAAAGCCTCCAAGGAGGAGCCCACAGGTGGTCTACCTAGAAGCCCACGTTGATGATGGCAGGTCACAGTCAGCAGAGGTCTCGGGGTAAGGGACTTCTGCATCCAACTGTTTCTAGCTGTCCAGTGGGCAGATTGGGGGATCCAAGGAAAGGGTATTAGAGTGATGGTGTACCTGGCTACTCAGCCCCCCATGTTCCCTGTGTGGCACCAAACCAGCCCACAGGCCCCCTCTTTCCAAAACTGTTCCAACTTAGGGCTAAGTGGATTGGCCAAGATGCCAGCGTGCCATCGGGACTCTGGTGCAGCTCACCCACCCTGGTATGTCTTCCCATCTGTCCCTTTCCTGTTGTCATCAGTCACTTAGCCCAGTAGCCTCCTCCCATTCCCTAGGCAACTTGCTTCATCCTTGTTACAAACTCACCCTTTGATCTAGGTTTGATCTTCAGAGTGGGTAGGCACTGGTGAGTCTGTGTGTGAGCCTCCCATAAGCCTTAGGGACAAGCCGGCAGATGAATAGAGCCACCCTCAGGGACCACTTTGAGGGCAGTAATTGCCTGGGGCTCTGGAACCTGGGTGGAGCCCGGGGCAGGTGGCTCTCACTCAGGCACTGAAATTTTCTCTTTTCATTCATCAGTGCTGGTGAATCTAAACACGGAGTAGCCGATTGGCAGGAGAGGGATGCCTGGTGTAATTAAGGTGAGGCCAGAGGACACAAGGGAAGCCTGTGGATTCCTTTGTGGTTTCTCTGGGGGTGGGGGTGGGGATCTGATTCCTACACAGCTGTGGGCTTTGTTTCTTTATTTCTGGGACTTTCTTCAGCTCTCTGCCCACGGGTGACATGGTGTTATTACATAAAGAGATCTCAATAATGAAACTCAAGAGACTCGGTTCTTGCTGGTGTAGGCCAGGCTCAGCGTGTACAGACTACAGCAGCTTGGGGTAGAGTAGGACCCAGGATTGGGATTTGAAGCTTCTCCTGACACCAGGGACAGGGAGTAGAAGGGGTTGGACTGGAGAAACCTGGGCTGGGACATGGTCTCCTGTAGTCAGCTCTGTGGGCCTTCAGCTAAGCCTTCTGCTGCCTCAGGACCTTTGCACTAACTGCTCTCCCCCTCTCGGGAGAGCGTCTATGACATACCTACATCCCACCCGTTACTCTCTCCCTTCTCAGCAATCATCCCCTCCCCGTTCTCATCCCTATGTACACACTTACTGAGAGTGAGCGACTAGATTCCAGAGCTCTTTGGGAGATGTGGAAGTGGCGGCAGAAGGACTTAGGAGTGAGGAGTTCTCCCCTAGTTTCTGGTTTGAGAGAGTGGGGTGTAAGTGAAGGTATTTGTGAATGCATTCCAAGACAGCATTTGTCTGGCAAGCTCAGGTTTCCCATGTGTCCCAGTGACCTCAGTGACCCATGGTCTCACCTGGGCTATAGCAAGATACACATAGCAATCGACTGACTGTAACAGGGCCCCAGACCTTAGCACAACTGACTCCATGATGGAAGCACCATACAGGCTGTAAATCTCGGCACGTGGAGCACTTTCTGCCAGCACTAAAGCAGACCTAATCCATCAAAGTCCGTAGTTCTGGGAAAGTGTCTACGTGCACGAGCCTTGATATTTGGCTCCTGTAGTTCTGCTTCTGGTTAACTGCCTTTGCTAACTGAAGTGTGTCAACCGAGGATATGGTTTTGTGCTTAAAAGATCACCCTGGGAAAGGTTCAGGGCTGTTCTGGGATCCAAGCACCCAGTGTAGTCGCTGGATGGCGAATAAAAAGACTTTCTATTGGCTTACACCCATAGCCGAGTAGTCTTCTCTGGTGGACGTCCCACAACACGAGCTGGCTTCCCAGGTCGGCGCCGGTTTCCTGCAACACTTGCATGCTGCTGCCTGGAGTTAAACTTGTCTCCAGATTCACATGCAGAGGCCAAGCCCTGGCCTTCAGAATGCATCTTTGCATAGAAGGAAGTTCCTGTGCTGCAGCTGATTGAGAGGAGAGCATCCCAGCTACTCCCTTACCCAGTCAGACTCAGGACCTCCCAACGAGCTCAGTTTGGACACAGGAGCAGGTGTGCTGAGAAAACCACGCACACATGTGAAGACAGGGTTGTGTGTCTACAGGACCGGGAGGGCAAGGGGAGGTACTGATGAAGCCTCTAGAAGGCTGCTTTCTCCATGTCACTCAAAAGGAACTTTATTTGCCCTCACTTTATCATCAATTGTGGGTGTTGTGCTGCATACCCCTCCGCCTGCGGTACCCATGAAGACAGCCTCAGGAAGCTAATGGTGGTGCCATGCTGAACTGGGCTGTACCCAGTCATCAACTTTCTCCCTTACTCTGTCTGGGCGGCTCTCCGTGCACTTCCGACATGTGTGGGGGGGCCCAGGTAGCCTGAGTGGATGTGTAAAGAACAGACAAGGCTCCAGTAAATGTTTTGTTGACAGTGATGTCAACAACCAAATGCATCAGACCCATGCGAGTGGCAAAGCCTTCTCCCCTGGGGTCAGGCTCAGAGGGATGGAAAAGCCTTCCTCTGATCCAAGTGCAAATGTTGACTGTGTGTGAAAGCTAGCAAGCAGCTAAGGAGAAGGCTAGGAGCATTCTAGGTGATGGCACCCTGAGACTCCTCACCCTACCCCCCCAGACCTCCTACAGAGCCCCTCCCCCATGCTGTACATAATAGACGTGCTGGGGTTCCCGGAGTTGTATTCATACTACTGTCAGAGTACACACGACCTACTGGGCAGCAGTTTTTCTGCACATGTGTCTGTGTGTCTGTCCTTTCTCCATTTCCTACCTCCCCAGTGGGGTCAAGTCTAAAGCCATGTAGGACACAGAAACATCAGTATCCACGTCTTTACTGTCCCAATGCCAGCTCATCGACACCAGCCTCCGAGGAGGGTGGCATGTCCAAAAACAGCTCAGATGATCAGGGCTTTGAGGATGTGACTTCAGGGGCTTTGAAGGCCGGTAGGAACCAGATACCATCTAAGAAAGTCCAGGCTATTCAAGGAAGTGCCACAGAACAGGCAGTCTTGAATGTTGCACAGCAGATAAAAAACAAACAAACAAACAAAAAACCGGGGCCCCCAAGTCTCCTGTACCTCTGGGAAAGGCCCAGAGAACGCACACTGGTTGAGCCTCAGTATCCCCAGGCTCTCCCCTTAAAGTCAACCCACACAAGGATACTTACTAGTTACCCATGAGACACTCAGGCAAGGTTAGACCCACTGCGCTGACTTCACAGTCAGCACGGAGCTGTATGTATCTGAGGATAAGGAAAGCCTCCCGGACCAGCTGCTGAACATTCCCTAACAAAGCACGGAGCTGGTCTGGAGGAAGACCTGTGCCCAGTTCTGCTGCTGCCGCCACCGCCACCGCTGCCAACAGCCTCCCGCTCTGATGAACAAGGCTGGCCACCCACCGGTCCTTTTGTTGGCTGAAAGGGAAGGCTAAATGGGGAAGCTGGCAGATGTGGCCAGCTCTAAGAGATGCCACCTGGGATTTTGCTTTCCCTATTGAAGACAGAATCCCCCAGCGACACACAGTCTCTCTTTGCTGGCAGGTTTAAGGCTTTGTGTAAACAGGAGCTAGAGGAAGAAAAAGAAACAAACTTGCCAAGGCCCGATGCTGGCCAGGCTCTGGGCTGTGGACTCTGCGTGTGGTTCCTTCATTCCAACACCATTTTAAAGAAGACCAGGAGCAGTCGCTGAGTCCACTCAAGAGGGTCAGCAGCTTGGGTGTGGATTGAGTGTGTGACCCCATGAAACTAAGGTGTCCAGAGGTTGGTCTTTAGAGCAGATGAGTGTGTAAGAGGTGAGGGGACCTTTAAGAGGCGGGGCCTAGTGGGAGGGTGTTAGGTGGGAAGGATTAGGGAGCCTGTCCTTATACATCCTTACCCCATTAAGGTCATTTTTTACGGGATCTCTCAAGCCACACTGGTTTGTTTCATCGCTCTCCTTGTACACACACACCCAGCATCTCTCTCATAACCTTTACTAGACATAACCTTATGCCGGTTGGACTTTCAGCCTCCAAAAGAGTAACCTAAATAAACCTTTGCACTTTTCTTTGTAAAACAACCTGCCTCCAGGATTTTACTATAGTAACAGAAAACAGATTAAGACAGGGTGCGAGGGGGGGTAAAGATACCCCTCTGAATCAGGCCCCAGATAAACCTAATCATGGACCAGTTTCAGGGACTTTTAATGAAATGTTCAGGCTGCTGGGGACTCAGGGTTTGTCTAAGGAAGAGAAACTGCACCCAGTGCTGGTTAAAGTAAAAAGGATCAGGGGTTCAAGGCCAGCCTCTGGGACATAGCGAGTGGATCAGGATTGAGTTGGGAATGAGATGCTGCCAAGCTGTCCTTCAAGGAATTCCTCTGAGTGGCGCATGGCTCAGACGGCAAGGTTGGGAAACAAGGAAGCTGACTGAAAATGGGTATCCCTGGAGCCAGCCTGGTAAGTAGGGCTCTGAGTGACTGGGAGCAGCCTCCTGGAGAGCTCAAGGCAGCTGCTGGAGCTTGGGTCAGGGGCGGGGCGGGATGCTTAGCCAGAGTTCTGATCGAGTGTGACCAGCCAAGACCTCCACAAACTTGGCAAGGCTCAGCTGTATCCTAGATATGGTGAAGGGGGAAAATGGGTGTCTGAGACCAGGAGAAGGATGATTAGGGTCACCCTGGGGCCTCTGTGGGTCCTGACAAAGCTGAGGTTTCCAGTCATGGTCATGAGAGGAGCAGGAGTGGGGAGGATGACTTAGCCAGGGTAAGTTGGCAAGCAGAAGGCAGTATAGCCTGAGGGTTGGGTGTGAGGCCACCCAGTTTCCTGTGGCATCAGAGGGGAGACCCTCTCCTACAGCTGAGAGCACTTCTCAGGTGTTTGGGGTGGGGCAATCACTCCCAGGCTGCCATGTCTCATATCCTGCTATCAGAATGCAGATTTTGGTTAGGGAGCAATGTGCCTGGTCCCATAGGGAGGAGCCAGGACAAGTGATCTGTCTGGGGGTGGGCATGGCCCCCACCTGCTATCTCAGGTTCTCTAGGAAGGTCAGACGTCAAGAGTCCTTGTGGCTACAGAGGCCCATCCATCTCTGCCATGTCTAGGCAGGGAACACAACCCTGGCCCAGGTCCAATTCTGCATCCTGGGAACAGATAATCAGGGCACCTTCTTCCTGGGAATTGTCCTGAGGATTACATGGCCTTAGCCTGGCCCAGATAGTGACTTCACGACACTGAAGAATTAGCTTACCTTACAGGCTCATGTTGGGCAAGCCTGGCTGATATTTTAGGCCCCTCTTCTGTGGGGCTGTGCAGTGGTTTGTGCAAAGGGCCAGGGGAATCTGGTGGTGACGTCCTTTGACACTTTCTTTTAGAAGCCATTCTCTCTTTGTTCCCATCCATCTGCCCTTGGTAGGATGACGCTCAGTAGCCGCTAGACTATGATAGTTCTGTGGAGGACGAGATGGAGCAAGCGCAGGAAGATGGCTGCCCAAGTTCCCTATGAAGGAAACTGGGCTTTAGGACCCAAGAGGGGCTTCCCTGTTCCCAGCGAGGGGCTGATATGGGCTGAGAGAGACCAGGAAGGAAGGAGCTGTGATTTGCAAACTGGGGGAAGGGTATGAGAACTGACCTCCACCAAAATGTACTCCAATTACTCTCCAAATGTTACAGCCCCCTGACAAAACTCCGCTTTGTCCCTTTCTGGGGCAGAGCCTGGGCTATTGAGTTGACCCTCTGACACAGGATTTTGACAGCCCACATGGGTGGCTATGAGTACCTCGTGCACACAAAAGAGACTCTGTCATTTGTCCCCTGCTGGTCCTCTTCTGCCCGGTAGTTCGGGGTTTTGCAAATGGACTGTTCACGGAGCAGGTCCACCACATGCAATTCAATCTGGGGAGAAAATCCTCAGTGGGAGGCCAGGCACGCATTCTTCACTACCTCAGCTTCGTGCCCTGCAGTGGCTTTGGGCTGGTGACAGCTGGCAGGACCTGGGGACCAGAGTGGAGGAATTCAGGGCTGGGGCAGAAAGGCGTGTCCTTCCAGCCAAGATGTGTCCCTGATGCATATTTCTGGTGGTGTGTCAAGTGGCTCCATCTGACTGGTGAGGAAGGGGCAGAGAGAACATCTGGGGGCCAGATTTCCATGGGGAAGGCACCATCTTCTCGGTGACTCAGAGCTTTGGGAAGAGCCATTATGGGACCAGACTAGACTCTGACTCTGGCTCCCTGGCGTCTTTGGTGTTCAGTGTGGCCAGCCAACTTGCCACATGGAGGACTGTGTGCACCTCCTGAGGCCGGAAACCAGCACCGTGTCACTGAAAGATTCAGCCAACAGCTTCCAGGCAGAGCTGACGCTGAGAGAAGTAATGCCTGGTTTCTCCTTCTCCTACCTGCAACCTGTACATCTCTGTCATGGCCCCTGCAGGTGGCTTGGGAAACTGGCGCTTGGTAGAAAGATGACTGTCTTTGGGTCTGGTTGTGCTTCAGCGTCCGATGAGATGGCCGGCCCGATGGTGCAGTTATGGGTCTTACTGGGAGACACTGTGGGGACCTCCATAATTGGTGCTCCATAATTAAGCTCTAGAATCCCAATAAATCCTGTGGCTAGGGACACACTGTATGCCTCCCTCAATGAAATTCAGCCCCTGAGCTAGGATGATGTTAGGGACAGGGTCTTAGGGAAGAGATGAGTCAAAAAGAGGTAGTTAAATAGATCGAGTCTTTATAGGAAGGGGTCAGGACACCAACCAACACAACCTTATGAGAACAGGGATGAGGTGGTCTCTACAGTAAGGAATGGGGCTCCTGGCCATGCCTCAATGTTGAAGTTGGGGCCTGCAGAGGAAGGCAGTAGAATCTGTCTGTCGTTTAACCATGCACGCAGGCTCGGGTGTTTGTGGTGGTGGCAGATAACCAAATCCCATAATAGTGAAGAGCGGAGAACGGTCTGACCATCAGAGCCTCTGGCGGTCACCATGGATCTCACTGGCATCAGTCAGGTCCCCTTCACTCCTTGAGATTCCAGGATGGGATGCCCCTGAGCAGTGGAGGCCTGGGGTTCACTCCCAGCAATGCAAACCAAGAAGTAGCCTGAGGCATGGGGCTCACAGTGACGTCATCCTGCTCACAGAACTGCTGGGGAAATGGGACACATGGATACAGTTTGGCCCAGCTCGAACCTGAAGGATCTAAAGCTGCATCTGGGGGTGAGAGGATACTTACTGCATGGACCCCCAGGTGACCGCTGGTCCCCAACACACACTTTATCTTATGAGCTTTGTTTATGATCACTTGAGGATGGTGGATACTTTTTAATCCGCCTTTACTCTCCAGGCTGAAGAATACACCCTGGAGCAGGCAGTCGTTAGCCCCAGTACTGGGGTTAATTCACTGACCCAGGGGAACAGATTTAATCCAGGCACAGGCGAAGCAGTGTGAACCTCACTCACAGTTGCATCCTGGGAGGAGAGGGTGGTGGGATTTTTTTTTTTGCAGGGGGGAGGGGGAAGCTTTCTTTCTCAAATACCACCATAACAGACGGAACAAGAGTGTTCAATAGATTGTCTCCAGGAGACCACTCCCATCCAGGCCCACACTGTGTTTTGTCTCCCAGTATCGTGGGCATCGTGAAGGCAGGATCAGTGACTCTCTCCATCCCGTGTCCCTGCCCCCTACCCAAGACTCCATGGCAGAAAGCAATAGGGACATAAACATTGGGCAATGCCCTACTATGTGCTAACAATACCCTACTATGTGCTTACTCATATTCAGCGCACAAGCCCATTGTACAGATTCGAAGATGGAGTCCAGGAGGACAAATGACCTGCCCAAGGGAATCACTCAAAACAGCCAGAACCTGTGTGTATGGACCTGGCATTTTCTGGTTCTCATTCCCTGCCTGCTGAGTGACTGAGTATACGGCTGTGATCCTGAGGAGCTCCAGGCCCTGTGCAAGTCCCTGAACCTCACCTGCTAATTGGGCCTCTGTGTGTCCCCACCAGAGCCTCCTCAGGGCACTGTAGGGGAAATCTGACAGGAATTGGTGATACATGGACAAGATGTCCAGTTGTATGAGTGACAGACTTTGAAGCAGAGAGAATGGTGGCCATGAAATTCTACCTGTGGCTTGGGAGCTAGGAACACAGTGTGTAAATCACAAAAACAGACTTAGACTTCCAAACAGGATGGCTTTCAGCTCCTTTGGCCCCTCTGCAGTCCCAGAGTTAGCTTGATGGAGCTCCAATGGGACCATATACAAATTAGCAAGCCAAGTGCCCTGAGGGCCAGTCGGGGTCACTTCCAAGCTATGAGGTCATGGTGACCATACTAAGTCCTTCTGCCCAGGACAGCCCCGGCCCTGATGGCTTCCAGCTCTCCGGAAGGAAAGAGCTCTCCCCCTAGATCTGGGATGCTGGCAAGTGAAGGAGAGCTATGAATGAGAGAGATTCCATTCGGCTGATGATGTGGCCTGGATGGTACCCAGAGCCTTTCCAGGGCATTCCGAGAATTCCGCCCTGGCACTCAGTCTGACAAGGATGGAGTTGGGGCTGGAACCAGCTGGCTCTGAGCTGACCCAGAGAAGATACCAGAAAAAGGCCATAGCCCTGACCCAAACTTCCCATTTCACAGATGTAAAGATCAAGACCTCAGGCCTGCCTCCTGTCCATCATCCCCATCCACCTGGACTCCATCTCCTGATACTGGGGACCCACTTAGCACTGAGAACAGGAACTCTGGGTGTTGGGGAAAGGTCCTGTAAGGTCAGTATAGGAAGCCAAAGCTGAGGGACCATAGCAGAGGCAAGGATGCTCTCAGGATAACACATCCCCAGCCCGGGCTACCTGGGCCACACTGGGGCTGGTCCCCTTCCCCAAGGAACTTCAGCTTGCATACACAGGCTGAAGCATTCAGTTGTCCAGGTCCTGTTCAGGAAAGTTTCTTTGCCCTAAGACCTTGTGTGGCAGTGTGACCATCTCTCGGCACCACGGGAAGGACACAGTGTGACCAGGCAAGCTAGGGTGGGGAGCTTGAGTTCATCCAGAGAAGACACCCTGTATGACTGGCCCTTCCAAGTTCTCTGCCTGCTGTGGCTCTGGCAAAAGCTACAGCCAGTGACTACCTGGGATGGTCAGCAGTGGCCATGGGCTACGATAGGGGTTGGGCTCAGCCTCCTGTCCAGCTAAACCATGGTGAGGCTAGAGGAAGGGTCTGGCTGTGTTTGTCCACATCTGAAGCAAGTTCTGGGAGCCATGCAGGAGGGTGGGAACAGCAAACTACTCAAAAGCTAGATACATGCCCTGGTGGCCAGGAGCTATGCTGTGCTAGAAACCATTAGACAAAGGGACTCTGTCCAGTATTTAACTGATGTGGATTTGGAAAAAGCCAGCAGATCCTGGATAAGAGGGACATTGGCCACCAGGGGCCAGTAGAGAAGGTCAGCAAAGAAAAAAGGGTAGAAGAGAAGCAAGTCACGCCCAGTTCTTGTTGCTCCTTGAGCCCATGATGAGGGTTCCAGGAAAAGATGGTCCCTGGGAGTGAGAGGACTGGCAGAGAGTCTGGGATATCGAAGTTCATCTATGCTGGCCCTCACCCCCCGTAGGCTGCTATGAGGAAGGTTGAAGTGGAAACTTAAGGGTTCTTTGGAAAGTCAGTTGTGTCGGATGGTGTTTTGCTAAAGCAGACTCTCGAAGGAACGTTTCACTGGAGCAGACACAGGAGGAAGGATGTTCTGCTAAAGCAAGCACGTGATAGGACACGTGGTGAAAGATTCTTTGCTAACAACACACATGTTTCGGCCCACCTTACATTGTGTAGCTGAGCTCCGTTTGTCAGGACTCCATAGAGAGAAACGCCTTAAATTGTGGTGCTGCTGAGACTCCGTTGTCAGCTGACTCCATGAGAGAAACCAGTGGAGGACACCAAAACAGACTGTGAGGGGTTGGCCAGCTGGGCTTCTTGTTCTTGCATCTGTTTCATCTTGCTGCTCCTCCAGATCCCTTGGTCCAGATCCCCCACTGACTTGGCTGAGGCCTGGCTGTCCCTGCTAGGTCATGTCACCGCTGCTGCTATCCCAACCCTACTGAACTTGGACTGCTGGTGTGTGTGAAGGATTTCTGAGGGGACTGAGCTGCCGCTGCTGACCTGCATCCTTTCTTTCCCACTACCCCTGGTGGGGGGTGGGCCAGAAGGGAGGTTAAAGCATTGAAGAACCCTCATTAAAAGCAGACTTTGAAAAAAATAAAGTTACACTAGGTTGTGGGGCAGAGCCCTTTGAGGATTGGGTCTCCCAGCATAAGAAGAGAGAGCAGGGGCATGAGCTGGTGACCTGTGAGCTGGCAGTGTGTCCTCCTGCCTATGGTAGCTACCCACTGCCACAGCCTGGAGCACAGAGGGGCTATGTCAGTCGGGTACGGGGAGTGGGAGAGACAGTCCCCAGAAAGGCAGCCAAGGTGGAGCTAGCTCATCCCAGGGGACCCAGAGCCCACATTAATCATGGGGCTGGCCCTCAGGGTCAGCTGTAGTTGGCAGTGCCATCCCAGCATAGAGCAATTCTTTCTTCCTCGCCACCTGAGTGCCCCACACTTCCTGAAGCTGCGCCTTTATGAAGGGCTTTTCCATCTGAGCCAGGGACATTGAAAAGAGGCTCTGGTCTTCAAAAGCTTTTTGAAGCAAATACATCTTTTTATGACATGAATGACAGTTTGAAGAAGCCAAATCTGGGCTGCAGCTCTGATCTATCCTTGAGTTCCTCACACAAGGGAGGGGATGGCTATTCCCTCGTGCTCGCACGCACACATGCATGTATGTACAACCATGCATACATGCACAATATGCTCAAATGTGCACACATGCACACAGACACACATATGCTCAAAACCACACTCATTAATGCATACACATGCCTGTGCACACACACCTATATACTACCTATGCTCACAGACATGCACATACATTGACATGCACACAGAAACACATGTACCTACATGTGCACAAAGACATGTTCACATGTAGATACCTACACATTTAGTAACCCTTATCTAAGTCACATGGTCACCACTAGTAACACATTGCCTAGGAACTGAAGCACAGTATCAGGAGAACAGTGCATAGTGACCTGCACCAGCCCGAGCCCTAGCACTGAGACCCAGAGGGTGGTCAGGGACGAGCTGGTTGGTAGAAGGGCTGGGCTTGGAGAAGCCTGTGCAAAGGCCCTGAGGCAGGATCTTGGGATGTAACTGAAACGGGAAAGACCCAAGATGGCTCAAAACAAGACAGGGAGGGCTTTATGAATTCCACTGAAAGGTTTGGTTTTTCCTGAGAGACAGGAGTCCTTGAAGATTTCTTGTGGAGATGTCACCAAGCTCCTGGGCTCTCTATTGCCATCACCCTGGTATCTGGAAGCATTTGGGGCCTTTCTCCAGAAGCATCCAAACCAGATGCCATGGGCAGCACTAACGAAGTGTTGAGGCTTGAACATCTGAAACCAGTTTCCTGCTTGAGAGAGGGAATGAACTGCAGCAGTCCCTGGCAAAGCCAACTGTGAGTATAGACCCTGCAAGGTAGCCCCAGGGAAAGTGACCTGGCTCTGATTCTGAGGGAATTGACTGGAGCTGGGACCCCAGCATGGGACCCTATGGGGAAGGTGTGACAGCACCCTTCCTCTGGTATGAGGTGACCAGTGTTCCAAGAGCATCTGGGAACTCAGCATGTGAGGGTGCTTGGTGTTCCCATTTCCTGTCTGTTGCTGTGGCAAACACTATAGCCAAAACTACTCAAAGGAGGTTCATGCTTTGGCTTTGATTCCCACGCCACAGTCCATCATCGAGGGAAGTCCAAGCAGGTGCCCAAGGCAGTTCTGCTTGCTAACCACACAGCACTACCTCCAACCAATGGACTCACTTCATAGCCAAAGTAGTGTGGCAAGAACCACAGAGGAGCTGCTGGCTAGGTTTCTTACACAGCGCAGAACCACCTGCCTAGGGAATGTTGCTACCCATAGTAGGCTGTGCCCTCCTGCATCAGTTAGCAGTTGAGACAATCCCCCACAGACACGCCCACAGGGCAGTCTGATCTGGATACTATCTCAACTCTGACTTCCTTCTCAGTGACTCTAGGTTGCTTTATACTGACAGTTAAAGCCCACTGGGAACTTGGAAACAGGCTCCTGGCAGATGGTATTCAACCAAGTGAGGTTGTGCTGGACTGGGAGTCCTATATCCATAACGGAGACGCACAGCTAATGAGGGGACAGGCAGAGACTGGAGCAACACAGGGACATTGCAGCTGCTAGGGTCTAAAAGGAATAGGAAAACTTCTCCTGGGTCCTTTGGAAGGGACCAACTCTACTGAGACCTTGATCTTGATTTCTGTGTCCAACACCATGTAACTTTCAACTTGTCATTTCTAGCCTCAGGTTTGAGGTCATCTGTGCCCACAGTTCTAGACAGTGACTATAGATGCCAACTCCAGATGACTGGGGCCACAGCACGTGAGCTCCCACCCACCTCAGGGAACCCACAATCTTATGCCTTTTCTACTAGAAATGTCTCACCAAGAGATGGTGATCATGTGACCTGCTTAGCCAATCAGAGGCTCACCAGAGTTTGGCCTGGAGGCAAAGACACAGGAGCTGTGGGCTCTTGGAGGAGATGACACCATCAGTGAGCAGTGTCCGAAAGGCATTCAGGGGCCCCGATAGCCAGACCTGCCTAGGTCCTACACCACTAGGAGCCACCGCTTGGTTCCTGTTCCTTTCCTGCCTGGGAGTTAGGATTCCTAAGTGTGTTGGGGCTGGAGAGATGAATCAGTGGTTTAAATCACTGACTGCTCTTGCAGAGGTTCAATCCCCAGCACCTGCATGGTGGCTCGCAACTATCTGTAACTCCAGTTCCAAGGGATCTGATGCCCTCTTAGACCTGCCACGGCAGCAAACATACACACAGTACACAGACATGCACTCAGGCAGATGCTTACACATGAAATAAACTCCTTTTAAAGAGATAAAGATACAACTTCTTAAAAAATATGTATTCATTATATTTATATAAGTACACTGTAGCTGTCTTCAGACACACCAGAAGAGGGCATCTGATCCCATTAGAGATGGTTGTAAGCCACCATGTGGTCTCTGGGAATTGAACTCAGGACCTCTGGAAGAACAGTCAGTGCTCTTAATCGCTGAGCTCAGATACAACTTATTTTAAAGGCTAAAAACAGTTGGTTTTGTCTGTAAGCCCCTGATGCTGCCCTTACCTGGACTTTGTCCACTCACGATAGATACAGGGGTCTGTATGTGACCCGTTTAGTGTACCATTGCCACCACCAGAGGGGACTGAGGGGACCCACCCAGGGTGTGCATTCCATCAGAGTGTGCATTTGTTGGCCGGATCCAGTCCCTGATGATGGCTGCCCCCTTCCCTTGTTGCCTCTAACCTGCCTCCTTCCTTCCATACCATTTAGGAACAGAATTTTTGAGTATGAATAGTGTGAGGATTGGGGGTGCCATGGAGATGGAACAAAGATGGGGTAGGATAGAATGGGGATGGGACGAGGGTGGGTGGGATGAGATGGAGGTGATGGAGGTGATGGAGATGATGGAGGTGATGGAGATGATGGTGATGGAGATGATGGAGGTGATGGAGATGATGGAGGTGATGGAGATGATGGTGATGGAGATGATGGAGGTGATGGAGATGATGGAATTGATGAGGGTGATGGAGATGATGGTGATGGATGTGATGGAGATGATGAAGGTGATGGAGATGATGGAGGTGATGGAGATGATGGAGGTGATGGAGATGATGGAGGTGATGGAGATGATGGAGGTGATGAAGGTGATGGAGATGATGGAGGTGATGGAGGTGATGGAGGTGATGGAGGTGATGGAGGTGATGGAGGTGATGGAGGTGATGGATGTGATGGAGATGATGGAGGTGATGGAGATGATGGAGGTGATGGAGATGATGGAAGTGATGGAATTGATGAGGGTGATGGAGATGATGGTGATGGAGATGATGGAGGTGATGGAGATGATGAAGGTGATGGAGGTGATGGAGATGATGAAGGTGATGGAGGTGATGGAGATGATGGAGGTGATGGAGATGATGGAGGTGATGGAGATGATGGAGATGATGGTGATGATGGAGATGATGGAGATGATGGTGATGATGGAGATGATGGAGATGATGGAGGTGATGGAGGTGATGGAGATATGATGGGGGCCGAGCAAGGCTTCCCAGAGAAGACAACATCCAAGCTCTGAGGGATGAACAGGAGTCCATCATCAAGACCTGGAGGTGGTTAGGAAGTAGGTAGGAGCTTGGCTGTGGATCAAGAATCTTCTGTAACTTTAGATGAATCAACCATCCTGGGTCTAACCTTACATCTCAGCCCATGTGGCCTCAGATATCCATTCTTCTGCTCCCACTTATAAACCCACCACAGGTCCTCAGAAAGTCTCCCTATGATACCCGTGAGTGGTGAGGGAGTCTTCAGTGGGTGGCTTTGTATACCCCTCTCCCTCCAGCCATGTGGACCCTGTGCCACTCCTGCCTGTGTCCTCTGCACATCTCTTCTGCCGGGCCCACTCCACAGGTGGCTATAGTCCCTTCTACACACGTAACACGGGAGTGATGGCTACCTTTCAGCTTTCTCAAGCTGCTGCGAACACAGGCTCCTCTCAGTCTCTCCAGCCTGAGTGCCTGGAGGCTGGGGGCAGCCCGGAACCAAGGGAGTAGCAGAATAATAGGCTTGGGACTCCGTGGCCCAGTTAGAGCTGGGTTAGGTGTGCCAGCTGCCTGCGGGACAGATGGTGTGGGATCTGGGGATCACCCAGCCTTACTGTGCCAACTCGAGCCTGGGTAGGGTGCAGAGCAGGGGCTTCCAGGAGCCTTGGGTTCACCATGGCTCAGTGTTCATCAAATCCCTGTGCCTTTGAGCACTTTGTTCCCTTATGGTGACTGAGTCTGGCTTATTGTTTGGGGCTTGTTGGGTGGGGGGTGGGGGTTAAACCAAGCTCTCTCCAGCGGGCAAGGAGACAGACAAGGGCACACATCGTGGGCACATGGAATGGTTGAAGATGTGTAGGAGCTCTGCTAAGCCAGGGTGGATACCTGACATAAACCTTTATCTCAAAGGCATAGAGGACATACTTTCTCTATGGGCCCCTTCTTTTCATGAGGTGAATCCCCAGAGACAGAGTTGCCCCCTCTCTTTCTCCCTTTCCCTCCGCCCTTCCCCCTCCTTCCCTCTCACCAGTAGACAAAATTTTAAAATGTAAACTTCTTACAGTAGCATCAGAAACACAGAACACCCAAGAATGCATTTGAAGAAACCAGAAGCATCAGAAAGTGACCAAGAAAAAAAAGTAAGGTTTCATAATGACAGAGACGCCCACCTGGGAGAGGACTGGGCCTGTGGCCATCCCCATCCCACCCATGGTGACCTATGCATTCGACGTTCTCACCATCCCAGCAGGCTTTGGAGTATGCATTTATAAATCAATAAATGGCTCCTAAAAGGTGCAGAGAAGCAAAGTATCCTGTCATATTCAAAACAGCAGAGTTGAATGTCACAGTGCTGGATCTGAGACTTCCTAGTGAGTCCAGCATGCCTAGCTTCCAACATGGAGGACCAGGTGAGGGAGGCACTTAGGGGGAGCAGAGACAGCATCCAGTAAGGTCAGGTAAAGGGAGGGTGACAAGGACATCTGCCATTTGGGACATCAAGACACACTTTGTAAACTCATGCATGAGCATTCTGAGTCATCTGTAGTACCTCTTGTTATCCCATTTCATAGATAAGTAAACTGAGTTCAGAGAGTGAAAATCACTCGCCTCAGGTCAGCCAAGATTGGGATTTTCACAGATCTAATGCAATAGTCTAGGCCTAGACCAGAGAGGAATGTCAGGAGTGATCAGGGAACAGTCACACAGAGGGGCCAGCATCCTTCCTTAGAGGCGGGACCCTCTTGAGAGATAGGTATGGTGTGTCTGGGTTATCTGCACTCTTTTCCTCCTGTCAGAATGTTGTGGGCTCCTGTGGCTGCTGTAGCTGGGTGGCACATAGCCCAGGTGGCTCCTGACTACACCTCCTAGGTCTGGGAGGGATGTGAGCTGTGAGAAGCCAAGACGGAGGAGGAGGAGGAGAAGGAAATGGAGAAAAAGAAGAAGAAAAAGAAGGGAGCAGGGAGGGGGATGAGGAGGAAGAACAAGAAGAGGATGGGGAGGGGGAGGAAGAAGGGGAAGAGGAAAGAGAAAGGAGGAGGAGGAAGAAGAGGAGGAGGAAGAGGAAGAAGAATCCAGAGCTCAAAGACTGGGCTCTCAAGTTCATATATGGAGGGGGAGGAAGGAGGAAGGAGAAAGAGGAAGAGGAGAAGGAGGAGAAGGAGGAGGAGAAGGAGGAGGAAGAGGAGGAAGAGGAAGAGGAGGAGGAAGAGAAGGAAGGAGGAGGAGGTGGAGGAAGAGGAGGAGGAAGAGAAGGAAGGAGGAGGAGGTGGAGGAGCCACCTTGGAGCTGGTGAGCAAAGCAAGACAAAGCAAGAGTGGCCCCTTTGCTGTGCAACTGAGCTCAGCCCCAGCTGGGGTAGTCGGTCAGTCCTACCCTGATCACCAAGACAAGCCCTGCCTGTTCCCCAAGCAAGGAGAGCAGAGCCATGGATTTACCTAGAACAGCCCCAGTACTTGCAGCTCCGGCCAGTGTATTTACTGCTCCTCTCCTTGGTGCTGTTACTGTAGGATTTGTCCCAAGAAAGGGTGCAAAGGACTAGACCGGGCTGCCAGGCTCGTAACTCCACATACAGAGTCATCTGACCAGGTGTCCCCAGGTACCCGTATCCTTACCCTCATGGACATGGTGAGAAGGACCCTGGAAGGAGGAGTCCACAGGAGACTGGAACTGTGAGGAATGTGTCGCCCATGCCATCAAAGGCTCTGGGATCAGGTGTGGAGAAATAGATGGAAGAGAGGCGGAGATGGGAGAGGTCTGGCCTGATGTAATGCCTTCCCCATCCCCACATGGTCAGACCACCGGGGTTACCAGGGTAGCGGGGATTGGCAGTGAGCATTCCAATAATTAGGGTGCACGAGCACAGACTGACTGTGTGGGAAGGGTTCCCGGGCCAGCATTGCCTCTGATTTTCTACTTTCACACGGGATGGTACGAAATAGGGGCCCCCTCCCAGTTTATGGCGTTGCTGTGAATTCAGAGTACACCCTCATTTGCAAAGCTGAGGCAGGCTGCTGGTGTGCGAGGAGGCTGGCTGGGACCACTGTCCCGTGCTTGTGGGCTCTAAATAGATGGCTGTTCACCCTGCTGCCTGGCTCCTAGAGACGGGTGGGGGAAGGTGGCTCCACTCGGCCCTCAGAGCATTCATCTTGATCCCAGATCTCAATTAGCGTTGCTAGACCGCGGGGCGGCTTTATGGAGTGGAAAAAATCCATTAAGGATTTTAAGGCAAAGCTCAGGACATAATCACCTCATTGCCAGGGCTTCCACATGGGCCGCCGTCCCCGCCAGCTCTCAGGAGGTCCTCGGCCTCCACCCACCTGGTTCAGGTGTGGGCTGTGCCTTGGGGACTAAATGAGCCAGGCCCCTAGTAGCAGACCCCACAGCCTGGGCCACACTCACAAGGGCAATGTGCCTTTGGACCTGTTCCCTGCACAGCAGTTCAGCCAGCCAGCTCCCCTCCCCTGACAGATGCAGCCTGGGACAGCTCAGACCTGACACTGTCTTTCCCTTGCCTGATGGCCTGGCTGGGACACTGCTGTAGCCAGGTCCCCTCTGCTAGATGCCAGTTCTGCCAACTACTAGTGACCTCCTAGCCTCTCTGGCCCTCCATGCTCCTGCCCGTGTCATGGTAGGAGGAGAGGAACCGCCCAGAGGGGGTTGCTAAGGAAATGGGTAAGGTGACAGTACAGTGGATGGCATGGCGAGAGGCCTCCTCTGCCTCTCTGCCTCCACCTTTCTCATGCATGAATTGTGTCTTTGCCAAGACTGTTCTTCACCACAGGCCTGGCTGCTGTGCAGGCTCAGTCAGTCTCTGCCTCCAGGAAGCCCTCCCTGGTTACCTAGAGCAGCCTGGCCGTATGGAGCACACAGGAGGGATGGGGGTGGTTGATTTTGAATGACCAGCCTTTTATAAGGCAAGGCCCGGGTTGAGACCCCCACCCATCACAGAAGGTTTCCCAGGGATTCCAGAAGCTTCTGACATAGCCCCGGGTCTAGCCAAGCCTTCCCTCCCTCTGTCCCTTTGCTGTGTCCACACCCATATACCTCCTCCATGTTTTATTCAGGTGAGCCCTCCCGCCCTTGCTTTCCATCTAGGCGTATAGAGCTCAAGTCCACCTACTACAGGAAGCTTCCAGTTCTCAACATATTAAAACGGGACCTGCGCGCACGCATGTGCGTGCACGCGCACACACACACACACACACACACACACACACACACACACACACACACACCACGCGTGTGCTGCTGGCCCCAGACATGGGCGCTTTGCTCTGAGAGCAGCAATCAATGCTAAAGACTGAACCAGAGGAGCCTTCCACAGCTCATCCAGACAACCCAATTAATGCCCCCAGGCTGTCTCAGCAGATCCGAGCTTACTCAGGAGCACACAGTAGGAGTACCAGGTGAACTCACCCAGGTCAGCCTTGTCTCCTTCCACACTCAGACCCTTCCTCCAGCCCCCACTGCCCACGGTGCTGAGTCCCAGGAGCCACGGCTCACTGTGCGAGGCGAGTGGGGAGAGGAACTCGCAGGGCCCTGGAGAGGGCTGAAGAGCACTTGCCTGGAATTAATGGGGGGAAGCAGAGAGCTTCTCCCTAATTGCCCTCGTTTTTTCAGTGTTTACAAGCCCTGATTTCCCTTGGCTCCAGGCTGCCTGTCTGTGGGGCCAAGAATGCAAAACCTCCAGGTTCTTTTGAGACCCTGGGCTTGAAAGCTCTCCCGTGTGCTGCAGGCAGAAGGATGAGAACAGTCTGTCTTGACGAGGGCCTGGGGTGCCTCCCAGGACCTTCTGGGCCCCGGGAAGCTTGAGGAAGAGCTAGGCATCCCAGTAGCTTTGTCCTGGCTTGAGGTGTGGAGTGGGGGTGAGGAGACAGGACTATGGGAAGGTCCTCACGCTGGGTCCCTGTACCTCCTCTGCTAACAGCCAGACTGTGACTCTAAGGAGGCCGTGTGTGCGGATCTGTCTTTAACACGGTAAAGTGCTGATCCCGGCCGTGAGTGAACTCAGAGGCATCTCATAGCACAGGCAAGGATGTCTGGTCAGCTCCCAGACCTGAGGATCAACCTTGGGGCTTCACATATTGAAGCCCCAGGTTCCATCACCTGTGCCATCCCAACAAACACACACACTCCGGCCCTGATCTGCTTTCTCCAGTCTGAGCCCCACTCCGGCAGAAAGTGCTGTTTAATCCCCTTCCGTTTGTAGTTAGTTCAAGACACAGCAAAAGGAAAACAATCCACCATCAAATCCCTCCGGAAAGAAGATGCCCGGAGCTTGGGGTGGGCCTCACTGGCCGCTGGCAGACCCTGAGGTACTCGTATCCTCAGGGCCAAGAGCCAAGGAACCATTAGAGATGCTGGCAGAGCCCCAGGCAGCGAGGGGAGACATCCCCGGCTCATTTTGCCCTAATCCCTACGGTAGGTGGTTTTAGAGGCTTGGGAGCTGAAAAGGAAGCAGGGACCATGAAGCTCTCCTCTGCCTCCTGCTTGAGTGTTGCTGAAGATAGGTGGTCTCTGACACCAGATGCTCTGATGGCCATGGGATGCTTTGGGTTGCCACTGGAGATATGGCTGTCTGAGCGGAGAAGATGCAGGGAGGTGGGCCGAACCCAGAACTCTGCAGAGCCAAGGCCTGGCAGCTGTCCCCTGCTTCTTTTCCCTCCCACTTTAACCTCACGTGGCATCTCCTGAAGTCTTGTGTCTATTGTCACCAGGCGTTCCTGGAGGGCAAGGACTTACTGGCGCCCATGTGTCTCCTGTCCCGCGCAAAGCAACGAGACATCCACCATAAGCCAGGCCCTGCAGGAGTTGTGAGTCAGGGGTCTCTCTCTCTCTCGAGAGGTGCTCAGACCTGGATGGTGCTGATGGGGAGGTGTAAGTATCGGTGGGGACAATGAGCAAAACAGCTGTGGGCATGCCGGGGAGACACGAGCAGCCGATGGGGTGTGCAGAAATGGTGCTGGCGATGCAGTATGAAGGGAGAAGCAGGGACTTCCTGTGGAAATGGAGGCAGTGTTGAAAATATCTAGGGGCTGAGTCAGGGAGGAAAGGGGATGTTCCAGATGTCAGGTCAGTGGGGTGTGAAAGGTGGACTGCAGAGTTGGTGGTGATGGCAGGGTACAGGCGCACATCCTTGGCCCTCAAAGAAGTTGAGATTTTGGTGTGTGGATAGCAGGGAGATAAGAAAAAGACTCTAGGGACAGGGGCCCGGGCAGCCTGATGTCTTGAGAAACTGGCACCAGCCTCCCCCAGAAGTCTGGATACTGTTACAAGAAGTGCCTGGCCAGCCGTATTGTAAGGAGGGGTTCGGGGAAGGGGTAGGCCCTGGGCTCCGTCAGGGCAGGAGGTCCAATCAGGCCTGGTTCCTTCCTGGGCTGCTTGCCGCATCTCCCTGACAAGTTGTCTAAAACCATTCTTGATTAAAAACAGAACACCGAGTGACAGAATTCAAACGGCCAGTCAGCCCATCTCTTCGCAGGATTAGCTGCTGGGAACTAATGATTTTTATTAATGCCATCGGTTGTCACAAAGTCTGATTACAATGCCCACAGCCTACAGTCTCTCCTGAGGGCTGAAGGGACATTAATCACATCAGATGATTACTTCTGAATGCTGATGGGCTGAGCTCAGAGCCCACGGCCAAAGGCAGAGACTAGCAGGATAGCCGGATGCCTTCTTCGAGGCTCTGATGGTGATGGATGGATGAATACCAATCCGGCCACAGTGAGCTGCCTCTCCTTCTTGGGATCTGGACTCATTTCTCCTTTTGGACCCGCACCACCGCTCCTGCTGGAGAGAATATTGTGTTCTCTGGTGTGTAAGAGTTGTGGTTTCAGAGAGGTCGTGTGGCTTCCTAATGGTCACACAGCATGTTGGTGCTCAGTTGTAAAAGTCTGGAAACCATGGGTATGGTGGTTTGAATATACTTGGCCAATAAGGAGTGGCATATTAGGAGGTGTGGCCTTGTTGGAGTGGGTGTGGCCTTGTTAGAGGAAGTGTGTCATTGTTGGGGTGGGCTTTAAGACCCTCCTCCTAGCCTCCTGGGATACTAATCCTCTCCGGGTAGCCTTCGGATGAAGATGTAGAACTTTCAGCTCCTTCTCCAGGACCAGGTCTGCCTTGATGATAATGGACTGAACCTCTGAACCTGTGAGCCAGTCCAATTAAACGCTGTCCTTTATAAGAGTTGCCTTGGGGGGTTGGGGATTTAGCTCAGTGGTAGAGCGCTTGCCTAGCTATCGCAAGGCCCTGGGTTTGGTCCCCAGCTCCGAAAAAAAGAAAAAAGAAAAAGAAAAAAAAAAAAAAGAGTTGCCTTGGTCATGGTGCCTGTTCACAGCAAATAAAAACAAAACTAAGACATCGGGTCACCCTTCATCTTCCTCCGGGCTGATGCAGTGAGAATTTTGGTTTCTTAAAAGACACGGTTATGTGAGTATTTTTTTTTTCTTTGCTTTAATCCCAGGTGTGGGATACGGGGCCGCTTCAGATTGTCCAGAGGCACCGACTGTGATTGTCTCGTGTTCTAGAAGGGCTGTGACTTTTGTCAGCTGCAGATAGCTTATGTTTGGCGCGCTGGGGACTCTTGAGAGGATATAAATGTGACCGCCTCAAGAGGGCCTGTGGTGGCGACTCCCTGCTGCTGGCACTGCTGCTGCTGCTGGGTTTTCTGTTGCTGGATTATCGGATTGCTGGATTGCCGGCTGGAGATCTTCTGTCGATGAAGGTTGGACTTGCCTCATGGAACTCAACGCCCCTGATCAGCAGGAAGTGGTCTAAAGAGGTCCACGCCCGGGGTTGGGGATTTAGCTCAGTGGTAGAGCGCTTGCCTAGGAAGTGCAAGGCCCTGGGTTCAGTCCCTGGCTCGGGGAAGGGGGGAGAACCAAAAAAAAAAAAAAAAAAAAGAGGTCCACACCCCCTTTCCCCTCTAACCTTTCTCTCCTACCTAGTGTTTGGAGTTGGAAGGGATTGGTGTGGTTAAGGGTGAGAAGGGTGGTAGAGCCCAGTAAAGCAACCCCCCAAAAGTACTCCAACAGGCTGATTCTCAGGGAAGCAGAATAGGGGAAAAGGGGCACAGAAAGGAAGGCAGGAGGAAGTGACTGGCATCTTCTGCATTATCCACCTAAGGGGACCACACACGAGCCCTAGGTGCTGGCTGGTGTCACATGATGACACCGCTCTCAGGCCCATCTCCCCTGTACACTGTGTGGTTTTAAACATGTTAAATGACACTTTGAGTCCCTCCGGGTACCTCATCCTGGCCCATGAGCCTCAGAGCAAGGCCGTAAGCAGCGTCCTTATACAGTCTCTGCTTCAGTTCCTGCACTGAGCGCCTGCCCTCGCTTCCATGGTGGACCTTAACCTGTGAGCTGCTCCCAAGTTGCTTTTGGTCGTGGTGGTTATCACAGCAACAGAAGGCAAACTAGGACAGGCTGGTAGCAGCCTGAGGGACTCAAGGAACTGAGGCAGGGGCATTGCTGCTTGGTGGGCCAGACACAAGGTAGGCAGAGGCTCAGAGAGGAGAGGTGTCAGAGTGGAGTGAATACAGCGGATGTCCCAGGCTCAGAGCAACTGGATACTGGAGCCTGGACAGATGGAGTCCAGTCTTAACCAGAGGTACTGTTGAAGGGGGCTGAGAAGGTCAAAGTGGGGAACAGCCCCGATGTCACCAGCTGTTGTCTGATGGGGGACACAGAGACAGGAGGATGACAGAACCAGGCATGACAGTTAGAATCAGGCAGGCTTAGGTGGCCTAGGTTTGAAATCATGGAGTCAATTAGACTCTGTAAGGAAAAAAAAACACCATGAAGTGGGGGAAGGGCAGGAGACAGAGGAGGATCGGGCCACGGAGAAAGCCACACTACAGAGCAGGGGACCCAGGTGTGCTGCCGAGTTGGCAAGATGTGTGGGAGTGTGTTGTTAAAGGTATAAAGGACAGACAGGATTCAAAGCCCAAACTGAGAACAGCCTTCAGCTAAGGGGAGGGAGCCCAGGGGGAGGATGGGAGCAGGTGGGGGAGGCTGGCACGCTCTGTTTTATGCTCTCTGTGAGATCTGCGTGTGTAATCCACGTGGCCAGGCTCGTGTTTGTGGGTAACTTTTTTTAAATTAAAAAAGGAGGGGAGTTGAGAAGCTAGGAAGATGTAGCCAGGGCCCCCTTCCAGAAAAATCAAGTCACTAAGGCGAACTCCATGAGGGGAGAAGACACAGTTAACACTGTGACCTTGAGACACACTGCTGTGACCTTGAAGCATATGCAAAGAGTTAATCCATCCAGGAAGGCAGGACTGAAAAGGGTGTGGGAGTGCTGATTGGTGAATCTTGGAGAGGTAGGAGCTGTGAGGTCCAAAGGAGCTATGAGGGTGCAGGGGACTGCTACCAGGGGCAAATAGGGAGACAAGGCAGGAGAAGGCTCTGGCCTGGGGTTGGAAGGCATCCTTGAATTGGGGGCTGTGTGGTGACAAGCCTGCCACCACATGTAACTCACGGCTGTGTCTGACAGTCACTGTGGGCAGAAGCTCTCTGTGTCATGCCCACACCAAACATAGGCACGGCGACTTCCTGACTCTTTGAGGTGGGTACAGGTGTGCCCACTGTGTAGATCCGAAGCTCACAACCAGACATCAGCTCACCCAGAGTCGGAGGACATGCAGATGTAGGACTTGAACCCAGATAGCTAGTCTACTGGCTTTCCCTGGGCAGCCCTTGTTGCTTCCACTAAGGGCCAAGGCTGCCTCTGGCAGCCCCCACCTGCAGACAGGTTACAAAGGCAGAGATAGAAGTCCAGCCCCCAACAAAGCAGTGGCACCAGCTGGGTCCAGGACTCTCCAGGAAACAACATTTATTTCAAATTATAAATACAGCAGCAGAATTGTAAATCAAAACAGCAGCAGACGCCTTGGGCCTGTGGAGACCCCCAGAGCACAGAGTTAGAAGGCAGCAACCAGTCCTACTTCCTGACCAATTCCCCAGATCTCAGCTTAAGTGTCCCCGGCTCCCTGAGCTGGAGCACTCCTTGTCCCCACTTACATAATGACATAGCTCTTTCTCATGCTGTCCCTCGGCCTCTCGGGTGTCCAGCTCCTGTCTCCAGACCCTATACATGAAGGAACAAGACCCAGGCCTTGCCCTGAAGGAACCCGAGGAGAGAGTGCCCAGACCTAGACCTTGAACAAGAAGACACTGGAGTCACATAGGAGGACTACTAGAAGCCAGTGGCTTCTGGTGTCTGTGTACACTGTGACAATGAGTCTAGACATAACTTTTGCAAGGTCAGGCCAAAATGGAAGGTAATATTGTGAAAGCCTCCAGTGTTCAGGCTGCACCATAGATCGTGGGAAAGTGTCCCAGAATGACCCCTGAGGTCTAGTTCCTCTTGGTTTCAGGTTTAAACCCTCTTCGAGAGGGGGTGGTGTCCAATACCAGATCCAGTTGCCTGGTCCTGAGCTCTCTCTCCTGGAGTGCAGGGGTTCTAAGTCCCATTTCCAGGATACAGGTTAGTGAGGCTCATGAGACGTTGGCATGAACTGTCTGGGGAGAGACTGAGTGTACGAAAGCGGATTGGAGGTGCTGGGGTCCTGAAGGGGGTACAGTCAAAGCTAAGGCCTTGACTCTCAGGAACACAGCAGGGCAGGGCAGAAGCCAGGAGGAGCTGCAGAGGTGAGAAAGCGCCAGGATGTGGGAGGGCCTTCATGGTGAGAGGGTGAGGGCAGCTGATGGACCAGAAAGGCAGGCTACAGAGCATGGGCTGTACCAGAGCGAAAGGCCAAGGAGGAACTACACAGTTCTGTTCTGCGCAATGTTGGGTTAGGTGAAGGGGGAGGTTTTTCACCGCTGAAATGGATGAACCTTATGGACCTTATAGATGTGGTACTTTGGGGTCACAGATCACACAAAGCCATATAGCCAAGGAAAATTCATTCAGAACACACCCCCCTGCCTCCTGAACGGTACCTCCTGGGAGCTCCACATAGAGACCAACACAAAGCCTGTCCAATGTCCTGGCCACACATGCTCATCAACACATATGGGTTCTAGCAACTTCCTTTGCTGTCCATGTAGCACTACCGACAGCAAAGCATCCGGCTCTGTTATCCCATGAGATCAGAGCAGCAGCCTGAAAGGTACAGCTTATTCTGTTTCCCAAAGGAGAGGCGGGACCTGCCCAGGTACACAAGGGGCTGGACTTACCTGTGCCTGTCACCTCGCTGGCCTTGCATTTAGCAGCTGCTTACTAAGAGGTGTCACCACCAACTTCCGTTGCCCTTTCAGACCTTGCCATCCACCCCGGCAGTGGAGGACACAGGCCAGGGCCAGCATTTTGCAGCCCCTGTTCTGTTTCCCTACAATGCTAGCATTCTAGGCATTTGGTACCACTCCCAGCTTCTACAACTCTGATCACAGGCCCAAGAAGATTCTGGAGCCTCGGTCACTGTTACCAAGGTCACAGGGCACCAAATAGGAGATGAGTCCATTCACACCTCAGCACCCTGCTATGAGAGGTGAGATTTGACAGCAGGTTGAAACTAGCCCCTTTGGGTCCCCGTGGCCCTGCTCACCCTCAGAGCTGTAACCTCAGACCTGTAACATCAAGTGTCTTGACAGTGCTCAGAATCCTCAGTGAAGTGGCTGTTCTGAGGAGCAGAGGAGAACCAGGAGGCGCAGTGACCCTAATTGCTTCCAGGCTTTCATTGTGTGTGGTGTTCTCTCCGTACATCTACGGTGCTAATTGGCAGGCGAGCGGAGTTTGCCAGAAGCAGCTCTTCCCTCTAAGTGACTGATCTCAAGGAGATCAGAAAGCTGGGAGCCACCCTCTGAAGACACTCTGAGCAGGCTTGGTGGCAGGACCACGCGGTGCTGGGGTTTTGCTGCAGGATGACTGCATGGGACTCTGGCACCGAGGTGGCAAAGGGATTTGTGACTTGGGGCTACCAGCTGAGGCACAGGAGGCTTGACTGTGAGGTAAGTTGCCCAGGTCAAGGGGAATTGGGTCCTGACTCTAAAGTGGCAGGGCACAATGCAGGTTAATAGCCTCTGGGCATAGGAATTTCTGATTCTTTGCTATGTAACCTAACCCCAAGGAATCACCAGCCCCATGTCCACATCTGCACTGGTCCCAATCAAGGAAATGGCGAATGGCAAGAGTGGCCATAGAAGATTCTGTCCTTGGGTTCATGTTCTCAAAGGACCAGAGAAGAGAGCCCAAATTCTCCCTACGCAGAATCCCTCATGTTCTTCCCAGACCCTGCAGATAAAGATGTATTCATAAACAATGCATACATACACACATACATGCACATGTGCACATAAACATATACATGCACATAATACACATGCACATATACATATGCAAGCACGTACATGCATACACATTAAATACACAGGCACACATACTTATGTACACACATACATACATGCTGCATACATAACACATGCATGCATGATACATGCATACATGCATATTATCCACTTCTAGCAACAATCTCAGGTCCTCTTGCACATCTCAAGCTCCTTTGCATATCATTTGAATACCACCTCAGTCCCCCTCAATGGGTTTCTGGCTTTCTCTCTACTTCACTGACTACCAACTACCATGGAGAATAACCACAGTGAAGAAAGCTCCAGGATGGACCCAGCTCTCCCTTTTCTCTTGGTTCAATCCTGTTACCCACAGCTCACCCCCAAATTCTGTATCTCAGAGATTCAGGAACCAGCTGTCCTCAGGACCGTGCCTGGACAGATCCCTGCCTAGGAGATAGTGCATGGTCAGAGCTCCTATGCCGTGGACATTGTGTGGCTGGGGTTTATGGAAGCTCAGGCTATGCTCTCACATGCTACAGGCCCAGTCAGCCTCTGCCCCTGCCCTCCTGCAACAGTTAAATGGAGACTAAACATTTACTAGAAATACAGGTGCCCTTGAAACAAGGAGAATAACAGGGGCCAAGGGACAGGCAAGAAAGTCCAAGGGACAACAGTATCCAGGTATAGTTGTTCTTTCTGGGTCTGCACAACGCATGTCTGGGTCCCTTTAGCTACTACCACCAGCGAAGTGGCCAGCAAGGTCCTGTCCACCTTGGTCCTCATCAGGGGAAAGGACTGGTGGGGCATTCGGTAAGGAAGCAGCTAGGAAAGAAACCAGCCAGTAGGATCCCCATGCTGGACAGAGTCACCTGGGTCTGAGACCCTGCCAATCATTCTGCTCCAGTGTAGCAGGGCAGGGCTCCACAGGACAGAGGAGAGGGGAGGTCTGTGCTGCTGAGGCTGAGCTAAGAGTGTCTGAAAAGGGTGATGAGGCTAGGCATTGTGTATCCCTCACCCTCATCACGAGCACCACCATCCCCCATGACAAGGAGAGACGGGGCAGGACCTTTGGACCCAACAGGGCGGGTTGCAGCATTAAGAACCTGCAGCTGAGGAGGATTAGCCTCTCAGGGAGGGATGGAGGACGACTCAATTAGCTCAGGCCGAGTGGCTTTTATTGCACATTTGTGAGACAGGAGGAGAGAAAATGCCCCACTCATCCACATTTCAAATCAAGAAGGGAAAACATGCCCTGCATTTGAATTGCTGAAGAGGCCAATTGGGAAGAGAGAGGGAAGAGGAGGAGTGGTCAGCAGCGGGGAGAGGCAGGTGGAGGAGAGGAGAGGCAGGCAACCCACACAGGGGCCATCTGCAGCCGTCTTCAGGAGCTCAGAGGTACATCAAGAGGACCCCAGGTGACCCATCTGCCCACACAAGCCTGATAATGGCTCCTGTCACCTACCCTGTCCCCTTGGCATAGTTCAGGGGGTGTGTCCAGGGCAAGGCTCAGGAAAAGCTGAGAAGGAAAGAAGGAGACTCAAGAAGGAAGGCCCTGACTTTTGTCCCCTCCAGTTGTCTGTTGCCCCAAAGTCAGATGCGTTTCCTGGAAGAGATAGGCTCAGCCAGGAGTTGTCACACTGTCTCTAACCAAGAGTTCAGTGGGTGATACCGACATGAAGAAGCTGGCCCCACAGCATCCCACAAGCAAGACATCCACTTAGAAGAGACTCTCGGTCTCCTCGCACTGCAGTCTACCGGACCCAAAGTCAAGGTCTGTCCACCCAACCAAGGCCCTGAGACTGGCCTTCCACCACAGCTGTGAGAGAGGGGTCTTATTGCCCAGGACTAGGGAAGGTTTCCTGAGTGCCAAAGAAAACACTTGGTTGTTGAGACAAGATCTCATGTAGCCCAGGCTAGCCTTAGATTTACTTTGTAGCTGAGGATGACCTTGAACTCCTCCTGTCTCTACCTCCGGAGTGCTGGGATCGAGCCCAGGGCTTCCTGCATACTGGCTGATCCACAACTCCTGTTCTGTTCACTTTGAGGAGGGGGGGGAAGAGGAGGGAGGAGGAGGAGGAGGAGGAGGAGGAGGAGGAGGAGGAGGGGAAGGGAGGGAGGGAGACAGAGACAGAGACACATGCTGGGCACTGCCGCAGTGAGGACACTAAGAGGAAGAGTGGCCACTAAGTTTCATGGTGACAAATGGTGATCTTGGGCTGCACCCAGCTTGACTCTGGAGCCCCTCACTTCCTGAGCACACAGTTGCTGCAGATGTGAAGTGACTGAGTTCCTGACCCTTCTCCCCCTGTGCCCACAAGGGACACCCTATGTATCCTCCCCTACCACCAGCCTCATGCCCCCTGGACTTGTTCCTTACAACTTCACTCCCAGAGCCTCTGCCTCTTAGTTCTCTCCGCCCTCTTAAAGGATGGTCCCAAGCAGAGAGCACCAGTCCATTCCACAGATGGATAAACAGAGGCTCAAGGGGGCTATAGATATGCCATGGAAACAGTCTCAACAGTCTTAAGGCCCCTGGTCTCCTACCTCCTGGGTCTCACCAGAAGGCTTGTGTGAGGAGGGGGCACCTCACACAAATGCCGTTGTCTCAGCTTTATGTCCGGAGTGTCTGCACTCTGCCCAAAGCCTCACGGTCTTGGGGGACCAGGGAATATTTAGCCAGGAAAAATAGCTCCAGTTTCCTCAGTCATCTGCATAGGCTGGCATTAAACACCTTCGCCGACGAAGGACACGGATTCCTTATGTTGTAGGTGAATGTAAAGCTGTGCTAGCAAGTGACCTTTAAACCACAGGCCTCTCTTTACTCAGCCTCTGGCCAGCCCTCCAGAGCCCAGCCACTACCTCCAAGGCTGCACTGGAATGAATGATTTAAGAGGGTCCTGGCACTGAATCCAGGGCTGGAGCCAGAGGGCTCACAGGAGTTCTGAGGGAGCAAGTTGGCTGAGAGATACAACATCTGATAAGGCCCCTCGTCTGTGTCCACACTGAGGAGAGAAAGGCTTACTCAGCGTGAGGCAACAAGACAACCAGAGTACAGCTAGCCTTCCAGCCCAGCCCAGCCCCTGTCCTGCCTGCTGGGACCCAGGCATCTCGTCACTTGGGGACCTTCTCCAAGGTCTTCAGATGCTTGCCAGTCTCCATTGCTCTGCCTGCTGGGACCCAGGCATCTCGTCACTTGGGGACCTTCTCCAAGGTCTTCAGATGCTTGCCAGTCTCCATTGCTCGTCTTAGACATTGTGTACCAGGGGTTGGGGGGGGGTGTGTTTCCACCAGTTGGTGACTCCCAACTTGACTTTGCTCATTGCCACAGCAAGGAAGGGAATGACTATTTGGGTCACAGTTCTAGGGCACGGTCCATCATGCTGGTGAAGGCATGGCGGCAAGCTTCTGAGGCAGCTGGTCACACCACATCCACAGTCAGAACCGGAGAGAGGTAAACATGGTGCTCTGCCGTCCAGGATCCCAGCCCACCACATGACACAGCCCTGTTTAGATGGGTCTTCTCTCCTTAGTTAACATAATCTAGAAACTTCCTCACAGGCACGTCCAGGCTTGTCGGTCTCCTAGGTGACTCTAGATCTCAGTAAGTTGTGGATATTAACCACCACAATTGCTGACCTCTGCACCCACTGTTTAGGACACCTCTCTTATGAAAAAGGTCCCCTTGAAGGGTCAGGGCCAAGGTGTGCTGCTAAGAGAGCACTTCACGCAATAGATCTAATGCAAGAGGTTTGCTGGGGGGAAGGGGAAGAGTGAAAGGCCATCTTGGAGTGGGGACATGAGGGATACAGACAGGGAGACAAAATGAACAAGAGAGATCTGTGGTATCAGGGACCTTTCAAAGGGGGGAATGTGTTGTTGGGCAACTTGATGAGCCTGGCGGAGGTGGGTGGGCCTCTCCATTTTTATTCATGAGAAGATGGAGTCACAGAGGGACCAGGGGCTTTGTCAGGTTCACAGAGCAAAGGTCCACTGGCCGAAGGAGCGAGCCCATGGTGGAAATTTAAGTGAGCTGATAATCGCCTGGTCTTAGTCACAGACATCACATACAAAGATTGGACATTGTGTGGGAGCTTGGAGTCAGGGTAGGTGGCCTGGGACAGTCAGAAGGCAGGGCCCTTGATGTGCAGAACCAGCCAGAGAAGAGAGAGCAGGGGTCGACCCTTAGATGAGGGTGAGCAGGCAGCAAGAGAGGTGTGGGTGGGGTATGGACATCTCAGGTACTTCTAGCAGGAGCCATGTGCCTAGCTCTCTCCTCAGCCTCAATTCCAACATTGCCTGCCTGCCATCTCTCAACTGACCAATGGAATGCCTCCCTCCCAGGCCCAGGCCCCTTACAGCCACATCCCTGGACCAAACACTCCAGAGAAGCCCCTACACCATCCTTTCTGTCCCACCAGCCTGACTGGACCCAGCTGTGGAAATTGCCAGCTCTTCCATAACAAGGAAAACCAATCACAGCTCGTTTCTCCCTCTGAGTTCCACTGAGTATCATCCCAGGCCCCTCATGGCTGCCCACAGCACCCACACCCGCACCCACAGAGCCCGTCAGCACTAACGGCCTCATCATTGGGGGAAGATGCTGTGTGTCCAGGGACAAGGCACAGAAAGCCAGAGAGGCAGAAAGCCCAAGGTGACAGTCCTTCGGAGCTCCCAATGCATGATGGGTCATATATGCTTTTACACCAGTCCCCTCGGGCCTGGCTCAGCACCCAGTGCAGATCCTGCTAAAACAGGCTCCTCCTAATGAGCCTTGAAAGTCACTAGAGTCAGAAAACTAGAGACCGGGTCCCAGAACAGCCTCTATCACTTTAGGGATTGGTAGCTGTCCTCCAATAGAGCGGATCCTCTGCTGAACTTGCCCCACTGACCCCACAGAACAGAGGAACCACCCTTCTTGTCCCCAAGTCCCGGGCTTCTTGCCACTCAGTAGAGCATCCCTTCTGAAATTGTAGTGTCGCCTCAGTAACACATCTGCAGAAGGGGACAGGACTATAACGCTGGGTAGTAGCCAGGAGTTGTGAAAGACAGAAAGGACATTAAGCAGACACTGGCCCCCGCCCCAGGAGCTGGATCCTTACACTTGGCTTCCCAACTAAAGCAGGATAGATGTAAGAACCAAGGGAAGCCACCCTGTCTCCCATCAAGTTCCTTTCATCCCAGGGCCACAGCAACCGCTTCCTCTCCTCGGGGGATCAATGCCAGACTCCTTACCTGTATAAGATGGTGGTCGTTGTCCAGCAGAAATGAAAGGCTGCCTCTCTAAGCTATCCAGGCATCCAGGGCCAGGCCACCCTCCCAAGGCATGCACATCTCATGCTGGGGCACACATGTGCAGGTGCTTGTGGGGGTGTTCAAACCCCAGGTCAGATATTCCTAGAGGTCACTGGCCACCAGCCCACCCAAGGGGCCACTTCCCCCGAGCAGGGCTCTGCAGCCAGGAGGGGCCACTGTCCTCTGCGTAAGTGTCAGGCACTGTGCTCTGACTCCAGCTATGCCGGCCGCTGGCTGACTGAGGCTGGGTTTATTTTTAGAGCCCGGCCCTTCCACAGACGCCAGGATCCCAGCTGAGATTTCCAGCCACTCAAACTAGCCCATTATGGGCAGAGCTGTCCCTGATTTGGGAATGTTCTAGAAGGAAGAAGAGACCTTAAAAGATTTGGTCCCAGGCATCCTCGTGTAAAAACCGAGGGCTGGACCTGAGTCCCAAGGTTCTTAGGGTTCTGGATAGGGGCTCTTCTGCTAGGCTAGCAAAGGAAAGCCTGGGTGAACGGAGGCAGGGAGCACCCTTCCAGGGACCGCCTCAGTTTCTTCAGTATTCCTCAAAGGCGAAGCAGAGCAGACCCACCTGTCTGAAGCAGGTCTGAGTTAGGACCACCAGCAATTCCTATTCTGTACTTTCCCCACACGGGGTCACACAGGGGCTCCCTCACAGTCCCTCTTGCACCCATCACAGAAAGTGCTGGACCCTCTTTAGTAAATGTTTCCCCTCTGCTGCACTAACTTCAGTCTCCTCCTATCCTATCCTACGATCGCTCCAGAAAGGCACACATCTGACCAATGGAATCCAAGGTCTGGAAGGACAAGGAACTTGTCCGGAGAGCCCCACCAAAGGATGGCAGCATGGGGCTCCCAATAAGAGAAACTTGCTAATCTTTGCAAAGTGAACTCAGCACACTCTGGCCTCGCTGCAGTAGCAAAGTGTACTGGTTGCAGGTGCTTGAATCTGAGCTGAGGAAGCAGGATCTTTATGGCCTGCCCACCATCCTCCTGGGCAGGTGTTGCTCCAGAGTTTAGGAAGTCTCTTGTCCTCCTTTCCTACCTGGAGGATGCACCACTGCCTCTGTACTTTGAGACTAACGTATGTTTTTAGAACCCCAGAGGACTGGAGTCAGAAATTCTTGACCCCTGCCCTCCCGCTACCCACCTCTTGTGGAAAGAGAGGCTGATTGACCAGATGCTGTAGTCGGGGCAGCTGGGGATACAGGCAGAGATCCCCTCCCAGCACAGGGATAGATGTCAGCCCATTCCAGCCTTGGAACAGGAAATGGGGAGCCCCTTCACCCTCCCCCAGTTCCTCAACTACCCTGTGCGTTCCAGGATGGCTCCCCAGGCTCAGCCAAAGGACTATTCCTGGCCTGTCGTCGAGAGATGCCTGGGGAGGTAGTGACCTATCCTTCTCCCTCTCGCTCTGGAGGAGCCAGGAGGAGCAGAGCATGGCCCACCCAGCCTGCCCTGCAGGAGTTACTGTCCTGGCTTGACTCACACTGCTCTCCACAACAGGGGACCAGTCCCCAAGGCAAGAGCACAGCCTCAAAGGGCCCCAAAGACCTGTAATTCTTGTTCAAGGGCAGGTCCTCCCAGGTGAGGGGGCATGTAATGATGGGCTCCCCACGATGTCACGCCTCAGGGCCATTTCAAATTGTTTTCTAAAATTATTTAATATCCTGGGGAATGTGGCGAGGAAGCAAAGTAGATTACAGGCTGTAAATATAGAATGATTTCAATTTTGTCTAAGGCGTGTATTTATAGTTGGATACGGGGAAGGGATGAGTGCCTGGTGGGAGTGCTGCACCAGGATACTTTCCTTTTCCTGTTAAGTTTCCTGTGTTTCCCTTATTTTACACCCTGAGGAGGGCTTGTTCAAGGATTCATAAAGGGACACCAGACACATTTTAAAGGGGTCTTCTCTGGACTGCTGTCCTTACGTCACCATCCCATCCCTAGTCTCTCGATGCAGAGGACTCTGTCAGGAGCTCTTGCTGGTGCCGGACAGGAATGGTAGCCATGGCAAACACAGTGACCTCGACCTCAGGAAAGTGACAGCCAGGCCTGGCTGTAGCTGTCGGAGAAAGGGTAGCCTTGGGAAACCCCTGGAGACAAACGGGAGGGCCGGGCACTTGGAACCAGGGTCTTCAGGGGACCGATTTGGTGCTGTCACACTGAATGTGTGCTGTGAGGAAACCGGTGTCTCTGAGGCCACTCAGATTGGCTCTAGAGGGAGGTGGGTGGGGCAGTGCCTTGATGGACAGACATCCAAAGATGGCTGTGAACGAGGAAAGGCAGGGCCAGCCATGGCAAATAGGAGCTGGCTCTGGAGACATGAGGGCCTGACAGAGTGTGACCCAGGCAGGTAACTGTCCTCTCTGACCTCGGTTTCCCTATCTGTTCAGGGAGGGGTTATCTCTGAGGCCATGTGCAGCTGACTGCATGAGGCAGAGTAGGGCTTCACTGACAGGTGTGCACACCAGCCCTGGCAGGAAGTTAGACATTAGGGGGAGGGCTGTGTACTTGCCTGCTTGGCACCAGCCATTCACCTGCCTGGGCACCTCTTCTGTGCAGCTCTTCAGGGTGCTGGGGACAGGGTGGGCTAGTGTTATGAGTGCTGTTAGCACGTGCTTGCCTCTTTCCACAGAGTCAGAATGTATTCAATAACATTTCACACAGTGCGGTGTTTTCAATGGGAGCAAGGTGGCTAAGGCTCCCACTCTTGACGGTGAAGAGAGTTCAGGCTGTTGCTTCGAGCTTAAATACTAACAAGGCAAGGTGTTCTAAAGAGACCTGAGAGGCCAATGCTGAGAAACAGACGGGATGCAAGAGTCTCGATCCCAACGACAAATCATACTGAGCGGGGAAACGCTGCAGCTCCAGAGTCAGGGTTAAGTATAGGACCAGGTCCAGACATGCAGACAGGATGGATGGACAGCAGGTCCTGGTGATGAAAGTGGACAGGTTGACTGTTCGAGGGGGCCATATGACCAGTGGGAACAGAGCCGAGCTGAAGCCCCAGGGTAGTCAGGAGTTCTCTGCCTTCCAGTCCCTTGACACAACCAGTGGGTGGTCAGGGGACAGGTTGGTGGGGACATTGCTACTGCAATGTCTACCTGTCCATGGGTCCAGGTGAGAGCTTTTCCTTGGCCTAGCATGTCTGATAAGTTCTTGGGTCTGTTTGTAATGAGATAATGGGGAAGCCGGCGAGAAGCTTCACATCCCGTGACTTATTTAACGTTAGTTAACATGGCATGAGTCAGGTACTGCTCAGGGTCATACTTCAGGGGCTGCTTGTGGGTACAGCGCTGGTAACTTTTCAACTCTCCGTGAAGCTGCAGGGAGGCGTGGCCTGATCTCTGCAGGCCGTGGGTGCTGGCTTTTCCGGAGTCCTGCCTGGGTTCTTACTCTCCCCAGTGGAGTGACCTGACCATGCTGTACTTCTCTTTGTGTGTGTTGGTGGGACCCCCATACTGCCTACCGTACTGCACGGTCCCTATCTCCACCCTGCTCTGGTCGCCATGTGCTTCCTGGAGACCCCGTGTCCTCTGGGCTGGGAGGTGACACGGTGACCAATGGTAACAACCATGTTGTGTGTTCCCGCTGAGCACTTCTCAGACTCACTCATCTTTCTCTTTTAAAAATTCATTTATTTTGGGATTTCTTTTGTTTTGTTTTTCAAGACAGGCTCTCTCTATACAATCCTGCTGTCCCAGAAGTCGCTCTGTACACCAGGCTGGCCTTGAACTCAACGTTTATTTATTTTTAACAGTGACAAATTGGCAGTCTAAGAGAGATTTATTCCTTTATATTTTATGTGTATGGGTGTTTTGCTTAATGCACGGTTATACACCATGTATGTGCCTGGTGTCCTCAGAGGTCAGGAGAGGCATTGGGTCCCCTGGAATAGGAGTCCCAGGCAGTTGTGGGTGCTGGGAACCGAACCCAGTTGCTCTGGAGGAGCCGCCAGCCTCTTCTCCGCTGAGCCGTCTTTCCAGACCCAGCTCTTGCTTTTGTACAGTGCTTTTGGTGGCTGTCTAGTTCCAGCCTGTTAGAATCTTGTTCTTCACTTCAGGTCTCCCTGCACGCCATGCCGCTGCTGTTTTCATCGCATTGTTTCTGCTGAGAAGTCTCCCACACGCACGCTCACCGTGCTTCCCTGCATGCCGTGTAACTGGCTTTCTCCTGCGGCCTCCTCCTCTCCCTCCTCCTCCTCTCCCTCCTCCTCTTCCTCCTCCTCCTCTCCCTCCTCCTCCTGTTCTTCCTCCTCCTCCTTTTTCTTCTGATGTGACTTACTCTCTCTGGCTTCTTTTTCTTCTCCTATTTTTAAAAAACAGATTTATTCATTTTTATTTTTTGTGCATGGATGTTTTGCACATACAAGTGTATGTTCACCATGCATTTGGTCAGAAGAAGGTAATGAATGCTCCAGAGTCATAGATGGTTGTGAGCTGCCATGTGGGTGCTGGGAATCAAATCTGGCGCTCGAAGTACTGTGCCATCTCTCCAGCTCCTCAGGCGCCATTTTCACATTCAGTTTTGAAAGCTTCAATATGACAGGATATGTGTGTATGTATGTGTGTGCATGCATGTATGTATGTGTGCATGCATGTGTGTATGTGTGTATGTGTATGTGTGTGTATGTATGTGTGTATATATTGTGTATGTATGTATGTGTGGATGTATGTGTATGTGTGTATATATGTATGCATATGTGTATGTATGTATGTGTATATGTATATATGTGTGTATGTGTGTGCATGTATGTATGTGTGTATGTGTATGTTAGTGTATGTATGTGTGTATGTGTGTGCATGTATGTATGTGTGTATGTGTATGTGAGTGTATGTATGTGTGTATGTGTGTGTGTGTGTATATCCAGCTTGGTTTTACAGACTTATCAGTGGTTTGTATTCCCCACCTCGTTAATCAAATTAGTGTTAGGTCTTAATCCTTTAAGAGTTTTCTTCTGCAATCTAAAGTCTTTACCAATACACAGATTATCTGATGTTGCTTTTTCAGAGCTAGCGCTCTCTCTCTCTCTCTCTCTCTCTCTCTCTCTGAAATAATAAATAAATAAATAAATAAATAAATAAATAAATAAATAAATAAACCCTTGTAGACACCTGAGGTAGACTACAGTCCTGGCATGATTGTGCACATGTGTGGAGGCCAGGGGCCAGCCTCAGAAGCTGTCTCTGGGTGCCATTCATTTCTGTGCATGTATTTACATGAGACAGGATACCTTGCTGCCTCGGGACTCAGTGATGCAGTTAGGCTGGCTGGCAAGGGAAGCCCAAAGGTGCTCAGCAAGCACGTTAGCCACCGAAGACCCCGCCCCATCCAGGTCTCTGCCTTTCAGTATTTATTTCTGGCAGTTTTGCACTTGCAGGCTTTTTATAGAACCAACGTGGAGTTCTTGTGTACCTCGGGCTGCTTCTCTTTGGTCATTCATCTTGTCACATGGGGAATGGCTCACCGTGAGTGGACATATATTCTACATGATTGCAGACACTTTATGCAGGTTTCCTCATGTTCAATGCCCCAGGATCCTGCCAGGAGATCACTTTACAGTTTCTTGTCCTCCCCTCCCCCATGGTTTCTAAGTGTCTCCGACGTTGTTTCTGATGCTCTTATGGTGTTAAGGCTTAGTGTGCAGAGATTTTCTAGACCGCTCTTTAACTGAGGACAGTTTTTCTTAAGGTTAAACTGAGGGTACAGGTTTGGAGGAGGGGGACCATGAGGGTGAGGTGACCACATACCATCAATGGGGCATTTCTCAGTTGCTGCAGGCTATGTGACCTGATCACGTAACTGATAAAGCAGATGTCAGTCCTCACCCCACCGCACCTCCCCAACTCCGCAAGTTCCTTCCTCTCATCTGTTCAGCCTGTAGTCTTTGGGGGAGAGCCATCCATCGTGTCCCTCACCCACTTCTGGAGGGAAGACCTCCCCAGACCCTTTGAGTGTGGAGCAGCTCTGTGGTTATCTTGGAGATCCTCAGCCTGGGAAATCTGGATTCTCTCCTCATTTACTTGTAGCTTGTGTAGTGTGGGCACATGGGCACTTGCCTCACACACGTGGGCATTGGTGCTTTACCTTATAGCTCACACTAGTCCACCATCCTTGGCAGCTCTTTCATTGGCTTGTGTGTCCAGCATTCTCTCTTACTTCCTGACACACAGATGTTCTGGGCTCACATTGTCTTTCCTGTCTCAGTCCTGGAATTGCCCAAGGCACCCTGAAAAGATAGCAGGCAAAGCTAAGGAATGTGGGTGCGTGTGTGTGCTTGCGCATGAATGTACAAGTGTGTGTGTGTGTGTGTGTGTGTGCAAGTACATGTGAATGGGCATGCATGTGTGCACACGCGTTAGTAGAAGCCAGAGGTCAACATTAGGTGTGCTTCATCACTGTCTACCTTACTTCTTGAGACAAAGACTCTCGCTGACCCCGGTGCTCGCTGATTGAGCGGCGAGTTCCGGGGATCTTCCCGTCTCTGTCTCCACAGCACTAGGATTATAGATGTACACG
Source organism: Rattus rattus (assembly GCF_011064425.1). Taxonomy (NCBI): domain Eukaryota; kingdom Metazoa; phylum Chordata; class Mammalia; order Rodentia; family Muridae; genus Rattus; species Rattus rattus. The sequence continues at coordinate 253,892,694 of NC_046154.1, forward strand.
ATCACACTGGCTTGTAGCATGAGTTCCGGTAATCCCAACTCAGATCGTCATGCTAGCTGGGCAGGCGATTTACCCGCCAAGCCACCTCCCCAACCCCCATCATCTTCTACTGACTGTCACCATGGCACAGGGAACAAAGTCTGCTGTCCTTCGCCTCTTCCACCTCACCCCTCCTCCACCCGGTCTCTGAGCGAAGACCACCTGGTTAACATCCTGCCCCTGTCCTGTCCGCAGCATGCCTTACTCTAGTAAGCACGCTAGCTCAGCCTCCGGTACCAGCAGCGATGAGGCGAGCATGCCTGGTGCCTCACACGTTTCCTCCTGACAGCTCGCCCCTCTTTATGGCCCAATGATACTCGGCTGTAAGGACTTGCTACCGTTTAGCCATCCTCCTACCGGCCAGGGTCTGACAACTGTGAATAATGGCTCTATAAATAGCCACTGCAGGGGTTTTTGTATGGGCACGAGCTCTCCAGTCGGTTAGGTAGATACCAGGAGAGCAGTTGCTGGATTGTCAAGCACGCCAGCATCCGGCTTTGAAGGAAACTGTCAAGCTGAGTCTCTGAGCGGCCAGGCCAGTTTCCATTCTCCCCAGGCAGGGACAGAGTCTAGGGTTTCTCTGCTCTGCATTCTCACTGGAGCCCAAGTCCCAAATCAGGGTGATGTTTCCTCACTCTTCTTCCACAAGTTTTAAATTTCCCCATTTCTCATTTTTGGTTCCCGATCTGCCCCTCTCCGACTCCTTTTCGTTTGTACGTCTGAACATATCGCATCTGTGGTATGCAGGTGGCGCCTACTGCTATTGCCAATAGGCAGGTGGCGCCTACCGTTGTAACACCGTTGGCACAAAGGCTGTTTTCCGCCTTGTTCACTTCTTGCGTTTTCCCTCTTCATTCTTAGGTTCAGGTGACTTCTAGTGACATTTCCCCTGTCATGTCTGGTCTGTTGCAGGCCCACCCCGGGAAGCCATCATTGTACTTATACATTTTCTCACATGTACGTTTTTAAATGGGTTTCTTTTTGTGGGGTAACGTTTGGCTGACGTTTGGCTGAAGGGTTAAAAAGCCTGCTCGATCTCTGAGACCCACACAGTGGAAGGCGAGAGCTGACTCCTGTAAGTCCCCACACGTTCTCTGGTACACACACACACACACACACACACACACACACACACACACACACGTAGATTGTAAAAGAAGCCATCTAGACAGCCGACCAGACCACTAAGGTATGTGGCATTCCCATAAGGAACAGCCCGATAACCCAATTTTCAGAGTGTGTTCCCATCGGTAAGCACAGCATACCGTACCCCGATCTCTCCCCTGCTTAGCTTTGCCTTACATACTTACAATTTCACTTTCCTTGACAGAGCTGTGGCGAGCCCTCCTGCACCCCTTTGCCATCTGCCGCGCCGTGCCTTCCGTCAGCACCCCGCCCCCTCGCACACACATTCTCATTCATTCTTTTCCCTTGCAACAGAACCAAGTAGACACACCATCCCGGTGGAGCCAAGTCTATCGGAAGCCTCCATCGCACTCCCACGCCTGGGCCCAGAACGGAGAAAGCGTAGCAGGAAGTCCCTGAAACACAGGATGTGAAGAGCAGGAAGCAGGCCTCACACTGGGGGGCTGGGTTCCAAGCCTCAAGGTAGCAGCCACATGGGCCCTGAGTCCCTAAGGCACATGGCCTGGTGCCCTTGGAGACTGAGGGAGTTGAGAGCTGGTGGATCTGGCGTGTTCAATACATGCTAGTGCTCATCGCTCTTGGCAAGAACAGGGCGTCACAGCAGGGCTTTAAAACTGTGTTGACTGGCCGGGCTAGATGGCTCGGCAGGTAAATGAGCTTTTCCTACAAGACTGATGCCCTGGCTTTGATTCCCCAGAACCCAGACAAAGGTGGAAGGGGAAAACCAACTTCACAAAGTTATCCTCCGACCTCCATGCGTGTGCCAAGACAAGCGTCCCCTCCACACACATTATTCCTGATTTCGGACCCAAACCAAGAATCTTAAACTTTGCCTGCTGCTAACGTCTGTCCTCACCAGGACCACACGCCTGAGTCGGCATTGTATCTTTCAAAGCAGTGGGAGTTTCTGAGTCCCCACCATTAAGGGACAGAACCGTACCTGACACCCTTGTGTCCCCAGGTAGAGAAGCAGAGTTGCCCAGGAGCCATTGCCTCTGTTCTGCCGGACCCTCCCATATTCCCTGGGCCAGCCGGCACCGGGGCCGAAGGTCCACGAGACGGCTCACATGTGGCTGCTGGAGCTGCTCTCCTGGCAGGCTTAATGAGCTATTTGTAAATTCAGTGGCAAGTGGTGGTCAGAGTCTTTCCAATGGGCAATTCTGCGGTCATTGGTGTTTGTTTTCCTCTCTTCCCAGAGGAAATGGGAAGTGTTAACAGTTGCTGAGTCTCATTTCAGTGTAAGGCCTCGGGAGGTGATGTGGAGATGAGTGACCCCCTGTACCACAGCTCGCCCTCTTCTGTGGCCCCAGCCAGGCAGAGGTGAGGCCTGTGTGCTTGGGCAGGCAGTGCCAACCACAGAGCACTCAGAAAGTAGACCAGCGCTTCATGGAAGCCAAATGTGTCTCCTGAAACCAGATTCTAGAATGTTCTAAAGGGTTGGCACAGGTGTAATGACTACCTCCAGGGCCCTTCTCCTGGAGGAGTTGGAGGGAGTAGATAAGACGTAGGATGGGAGACTGTGGGCCTTAGATCCAATTCTGCCTATGACACACAAAGCCATTTGCTCTGTGAAACTTGATTTCTCCTCGATGGGATATTTAGTGGGAGTGCGGGGATGGGAGGAGCCGAAGGGAGGGCACTTTCACTTTTGCTACCCAAGGGGGCCAGTTCTGCTGTCCCCCCCACTTACCTAGGTTACTTCTCTAAACGGGTGCCATGCTCAACATCTTCTCCACT